>NW_020954739.1:2322065-2400255 GCF_900497805.2 Vombatus ursinus
TATCTATCTATCTATCTATCTATCTATCTATCTATCTATCTATCTATCTACCTACCTACCTATCTGTTTTAATCTACCTTTTCACTCTCCTCACCCCTACCTTTTCCCCTACTGAGAACACAAAGAAAACAAAACCTATTACAAACACGTATAGTCCATCAAAACAAATTTCCACACTGGCCGTGTCCTAAAAAATATCCTAGATCCTTCACCTCTCTGTCAGGAGGCAGGTAACAAGGTTCATCATTAGTTCTCTAGATCTTGCTTGGTCATTATGCTGATAAGATTTTAGCTCAATAATATTCTATCATGTTTATATACCATAACTTGTTCATCCATTCCCCAATATATGGGCATCCCTTTAGATTCCCATTCTTTGCCATCTCAAAAAGACCTATAGATTTTTTTTTTGTAAATCCTTAGAATTTGTTTTGATTAGGACTATTCTCTCCCTTAAACTACCCTCCTCCCTTCTCCTCTTTCCTTCCTTTTCCTTGTAAAGTGAAAAGTATTTCTGTACCCAACTATTTCCCATAACCTATCTTCCTCCTTTCTCCCCTTTTCTTCCTTTTCCCTGTAGGATGAAATGTATTTCTTATCTCAACTCTCTCTCTCTCTCTCTCTCTCTCTCTCTCTCTCCCCCCCTCTCCTTTCTTCCTTCTTTTGGTCAGTGGAGAAGGGAATTCATTGCAGAACCATTAGCCACTCCCTTCGACCTCCTCCTCCTCATTTGTATGGATGTCTACTTGTGCACATTGATTACATAAGATAATTTTCTCTTTAACATTCTTTTCCTTCTTCCTCCTTCTCCCACCCCCGCCCAAGGAATATTTCTCTTCCTCTTTCTTTCTATTCTTCTCTTTTGATCAAGACATAACAAAACTTTTTAGACCTTTTCTAATTGAACTCTCTCTATGAAATCAGGTGATCAGAGAGAATACTATCATCTCCTATTTGAATGTAAGCAATTTATCCTTGTTTAGTCCCTTATCATTGTTAATTAATGTTTATCTTCTTATGTTTATCTTAACTACTGTTTTTGAACTTCAGAGTTTCTCTACAGCACTGGTCTTTTCATCAGGAATACTTGAAAATCCTGTTTCTTCTTTACCCTGTAGTATTATACTCCGTGGGCAGCTATGTGGATAGAGAGCTGGACCTGAAGTCAGGAACACTCATCTTCCTGAGTTCAACTCTGGCCTCAGACATTTACTTCCTGTGTGACCCTGGGCAAATTAATTATCTCTGTTTACCTCAGTTCCTCATCTATAAAATGAGCTGGAGAAGGAAATGGCAAACACTCCAGTAATTTTGCCAAGAAAACCCCAAAATGGGGCCACAGAGTCAGACACAACTGAACAACAACAAAAAATTATACTCAATTTTGCTGGGTAAATTATTTGTGTCTGAAAGCTCATAATTTTTGCTTTCTGGAATATCATATTCCAAATTCTCTGCTGTCTTATATTAGTGGCTGTAATCATACATACATAGTTGTACATGATCCTGACTTGCTTTCTGGCTGCTCGTAGAACTTTTTCATTGACTTGGAAGCTCTGGATTTTGGCTAGGATATTCCTGGAGGTTTTTATTTTGAGGTTTCTTTCAGGAAGATACCAGTTAATTCTTTCTATTTTGACTTTTCCCTCTGGTTTTAAGAGATGTAGGAAAGTTTCTTTTAACATTTCTTGAAATATCATGTCTAAGGTTATTTTTTTGGTTATGGTGTTCAGATAGTACAATGATTCTTAAATTTTTTTCTCCTCCTGTTTTCCACTTCAGTGGTTTTTGCTTTGAGATACCTTACATTTTCTTCTTTCTTTTTTTTAGCCTTTTGACTTTGTTTTAATATTTCTTGTTGCCCCATGGAAACATTAGCTTTTATTTGGTCCATTTGAATCTTCAGGGAGTTTGTTGTTTGGGCAAGATTTTGTGTCTCTTCTGCCAAGCTGTTAATTCCCTTTCTAAGTCTTTCTTTCATAGTTCTCATTTCTTTTCCATTTTTTCCCCTTAAACACTCTCATTCCATTTATAAAAAAAAAAAAAATTTAAACTCTTCCCTCATCCCCACCCCCAAACTCTTGCTTCATCTCTTTCAGGAATTCTAGTTGATTTTGTGGCTAAGCTGTTTTTTCTCTGAGGCTTAGCTTTTAAATGTTTTGTAGTCATGGTCTTCTTCTGCATTTGTGTCGTGAGTGTCTTTGGCACCATAATAGCTCATTATGGCAGTGGGATTCTTTTTTCCCCATTCTTCCAGCTTACTTCTGGACTTTGGATTTGATCTTAGGCCTGAGCTCAGTAGCCCTTCTGGAAGTAAGGGCTAGGCTTGTGCTGTTACTGCTTTCTTGGAATATTGTGTTATTCCAGGATCTTAGGGACAAGCTACAGACCTTTCAATCTTTCAGTGCTCCCAAAGTGATCTGATCCAGGGCAAAGTCTGATTGCTTTCCCCTCTTCCCACTCCTTCCTTTCCCCCATCTCTGTGAACTCTGAAAGTTCCTGATCTGACTGTGGGTCTGTATGAGAACAGATGGCTGCTGGACTCAGCTCCTATCAATGAGCTGGAGAGCTCTGTTGGTTCAGAGGGACAGAATTGTGGGCTCTTCTTTGATGAGGGATTCCTGCCCTGGTTATTTCTCAGCAGGCTGGGCTAGATGCTGAAAGTCAGACCCTCTTTTGAGTCTAAAGGATGAGCCATACTCCTGCTGCTGACTTCTGAACTTGCTCCTTTCTCCATATTTCACCAAAGCTTCCATATCCAGGAATACCACTCCCCTGCACAGGTCCTTTTCTCAGTTTGCCCTTGATCTGTGACCAGAAATTGGGTATTGGGCAACAAAGCTACTAGTTGTCACCTGTGCCTATCACAGTGCCTCTGTATGAGTCTGAGTTTGTCAAGGGATGGGTCTGAGACCTCTTCTTGTCCTGGAGAACAGCCTTTCCTTGGGTGCTGAGTGCTCCACATGCCATGGACTCTTGGCCAGATGCCATCCCTAGTGTCTGCAGACTTCCCTGTCTGTCTGTCTGTCTGTCTCTCTTTTTTTTTTTTTGGCTAGGCCACAGGGTTAAGTGACTTGCCCAGGGTCACACAGCTAGTAAGTGTCAAGTGTCTGAGGCCGGATTGGAACTCAGGTCCTCCTGAATCCAGGGCTGGTGCTCTATCTACTGTGCCACCTAGCTGCCCTCCCCCCCAACCCTGTCTGTCTCCTTGTGTTGAAACAGGGCTGGACAAATGACTCCTTGTGACTTTTTCTAGATTTCCCCACCAGGTTTTGGGTTGGTGCATTTTCTAGATCTGTTTGGAGGAGTTTGTGGAATGAGAGCCCACTAGACTGCTTCCTTTCACTCTGCCATCTTGGCCCTGCTAGTTCACTAACCTTCAATCACTCCCTGTTTGCTAGCTGCTTCTCTATTACAAGCATACTCATATCTCCTCTATTTTCAAAAAACCTTCACTTGATCCATCCATCCTTGCTTACTAATGTCCTATATATTTCTCTCCTTTCATGCTTAAACCCCTTGAAAAGGCTTTCTGCATTTGGTGCCTCCACTTCTCTTCCTCTCACTCTCTTAACTTTTTTTAGTCAGGCTTCCAACCTCATCATTCAATAGAAACATGTCTCCAAAGTTACCAATAATCTATAACGACCTTTTCTCATTCCTCACCCTTTTTGACTTCTCTGCAATCTTTGATACTGCCGATAACTCTCCTCTCCTTGATACTCTCCTCCGTAGGTTTTCATGACATTCACCTCTCCTGGTTCTTGTCCTGTCTGACAGCTCCTTCTCATCTCCTTTGTTGGATCTTCCTTCTTGTTGCTCCTCCTAACCATGGGAGTCCCACAAGGTTCTATCCTGGGCCATCTTCTTTTCTCCCTCTATACTAATTTGCTTAGTAATCTCATCAGATTGCATGGATTCCATGATCATTCCTATGTAGATAATTCTCAGCTCTACTTATTCAGCCCTAAACTCTCTGCTGACCTCCAGTCTCACATGTCTATTTGCCTATTAGACATGAGCAGATGATTTTCAAAAGAAGAGACAAATTATCAGCAATATGTTCAAAACTGTTAGTACAAAGAAGTTCAAATGAAAACATCTCTGAATTATTGTCTTATAGCTGTCAAGTTGGCAAAGATAGAGAACTTGGAAAAATTCGGTCTTAGAGGAGTTGTGTGCTCACTGATTCATTGCAGGTGGAGCTGTGATTTGCTCTCACTATTTTGGAAAAGAGAGAAGGGATTTGATTTTCCTCATCTCCAAAAGCTCACTTTATGTAGTCACAGACAGACATGAGGTGTTGATGTGTTAACATAGTTTTAATACTCAGTGGTTACTTTATAAAGTATAGCACCTCTCTTGTACTTCAGAATCAGAAGGGACAACTCAAATAACCAGACTGACAATTGGCCATGTTCCTAAGGGCTTTAAATAGCTGAGCCCTGGAAATAGTTTTGGCAGGAGCCAGTAGTAAGAAAAGAATCCAGTCCCTGAAAGGGAATTGCTTTAGGGGAGAGGATTTCTTTCTTCTCCCCACTCCATCAGCCAAGGCATATTGCCATGGAACTACTTGCCTAGAAGGAGACATCTTATTTAGCAGATTGAGAATTTGTCCCTTTAGGAAAGTCAAGGCAAGAGCTAGCAGTCATGCAGAGACAGAAACTGAAAGTAGAGAGGTAGTTACCCAAGGATGAAAGCAATGTAATGGAGCAGGACCCTTGGCAGCAGAGAAGAGAGCTAACTATGGACTCAAGGGAGGACCAACCCTGACAACGAAGAGTTGGGAGTTTTGTGAGAACTTTATGAAGAGAGAAAGGACATGGAATCCCTAAGGTACAAGGGGGGTGAGTTACTTGTTCACATGTTTTCTATACATGTGTACATGTACCTCTCTGCTATTGTACTTTAAGTTTGTGCCTACTCTTCTCTATGTAGTTACAATGTAATTTTTGATTCCAAGTTACTTCCACTAAGCTTATACTAAGCTATATCTATATAAAATTATTCATAATGGCATTATTAAAAATAGCAGAAGGTAAGAAACAAACCATGTCCAATGACTGGGAAATGACTAAATAAAGTGTGCCATATCAATATAATGGAATATTGTTGAATGATAAGAAATAATGAAAAATGAAGACTTTTAGAAAAGGAGAGAAATAGAACAATGCAGAATGAACAAAGAAGATTCAAATGAAAACTATATCCATGGACTCCACTTCTCTACTGGATCTATGATCTCATCAACGTGGAACTTCCCTCCAGTGATGTCCATATCAATTTTCCATGTATTTGTTATTTTTCTCCAGTGGATTATATGCTTCTTCGGGGAAGGAACTGTTTCTTTTTTGTCAGGGTATTCCTTTGTATCTGGCACATGCTAAGTACTTAATGAGTATTGCATAAATGAGTGAAAGAGTAAGTTAAAGGAGCCTTTTCATGTGTCTTCTTGAAGGAGTCCATCCAACATGTTGCACTATTCTCTTCTGGGATACCAATGCAGTCTGCTATCTGTCTCTCTTTTTCATAACACACTGATTAAAAGAATGTATAGTATCTCTTTTTTCCTGCCCCCTCATTTTGTACTTGTTCTATACAAATGGGCTGGGCCCATCTAGGCTCAAACCTGTGAATGTACAGGTGGGAGGAAGAATCTTGGCTTTGGAAAAGGAGAAAGGGAATTCATATGATACTTGCTGGGTGGAGATAAACCGAGGGGAATCAACCAATCAATTAAAAATTATTATGCTCCTGGTAAATGCCAGGCACGGTGTTAGTAGCTGGAGATACAAAATGAAACAGTCCCTACCTTCAACGAGCATGGACTTGGGTGCAGGTGAATAGGGGAGTGACAAAAATGACTTATCATCATGGAACCAGCTTACCTCTCCAGTTCTCCAGTTGGTCTCCTGTGACTTTAACAGCAAGTCTGTGTCCTCTTTGGACAAGTAGAGAAGGCATGCAGAGCAGAGCTGAGAGTAAAGAGAGAGATGGGGCTCCATGTGAGTGGGAATTGATGCTTCATCCAGATTTCCAGCAGACCTGAAGACTGTAAGCAATTGGCTGGCCTGAATTCCTCAATCATCTCTTCTGGTGGAACCCTTACCTTGGAGGTTTTGTGGTGAGTGGAAAATCCCTGGTGTTGAATATGTCTGCAAACTTTCCATGGAAGTGGCTAAGATGAAGAATTGAGTTCTTGGAATTGGTCTTGCCTTGTGACAAAGGAGGGTGGCTACTTGGTTTTCAAGGAAATTCCAATGTTGGTTGCCTCGATACATTTGGTTTTATCCTTTACAATGTTATGATTTAACAGCTACACCCAGTTTACTTTTGGGATTGATTTTAATTAAAATGCAGAAGAAATAGAAAGAAGGCCGCAGTTCTTAGTACGTAGGGGCATATTTTTTTTTTTTTAAGGCAATTTGGGTTAAGTGACTTGCCCAGGGACACACAGCGAGTGAATGTCAAGTGGTGTTTGGTCTGAGGCCGGATTTGAACTCAGGTGCTCCTGACTTCAGGGCCCATGTTCTAACTACTATGCCACCTAGCTGCCCCCTGGTAGGGGCATCTTGAACCATGAATCTTATTGCATCGAGTCAAACCTCAACTCACTAAGCCAGTGGTTTTCAAATTTTATATATCTATCGCTCTCCTTTTATGAAAAAAAAAAAGATTAGGACCACCTTATACCTTTCATAAAACTATCTATGCAAAGTACTTTCTTAGCTTTTATTTTATTAAAATAAAGCTAAGCATTATAATTTTTTTTTTGGGCTAGGCAATGGGGTTAAGTGACTTGCCCAGGGTCATACAGCTTGTAAGTGTCAAGTATATGAGGCAGGATTTGAACTCAGGTCCTCCTGACTCCAGGGCCAGTGTCCCAGAGCTCTATCCACTGCTCCAACTAGCTGCCCCAACCATTATAATTTTTAACAACACATGAAAATATAATAAAAACACAAGAGAGTTATTGATAAAATACTTCAAAATTTCGGCATTTGTAACTTATACAAATATGACCACTAGGTGGCACTGACATGCAAGGCAGGCTGAACTGTCAATCATCCGCTAAACCAGATGACCAGTTTGAGCATTCTCCAGGAATGTGCTCCCCTCTCTCTTTGCATGAATGGAGCTCCTTTAGACCCTCACTCCCCTTCTCTTCCAGGAGATGTGGTTGTCTTTTCAAATAGAGTACTTAAAAAAAAAATGAATACCTCACCACACTCCTGTCTTTTGTCAGATATCTTATTTTAAAAACTATTTCAGCCATGAATTCTTGAGCCAAGTATGTTAATGTTTCGTACTGGTGCCCCCAATTTACCCTAAGAGCTCCAGCCCCTGGATCTGGCCTTGTGTCTTAAACAGGGGATGCTCTCTCTGGAAAAGAGATCCCACTGTCCTCTCTCCCTTATCTTCTATTTGCAATTGTTGCAAGACTGGACTTCCTTTTCCAGAGCAAGTCTGACTACCTGGTCCCCTAAGGCTTCTAAGGGTTCCCCTGAGGGGATAAATGTAGCCAGGCTTGTTTTGGAAAAGGGGTAGCTTTTCTCTAATGCTATTAGTTTGAGCCCCTATTTCAGGATATTCCCCCATAGTTACCCACAAGCAATTAGCACTGCATTTCCATTTAACCAATTAACATCAGTAGGATTTTTAAAAAGAATATTTATTGGGGCAGCTAGGTGGTGCAGCGGATAGAGCTCCAGCCTTGCAGTAAGGAGGATCTGAGTTCAAAAGTGACTTCAGACACTTGACACTAGCTGTGTGACTCTGGGCAAGTCACTTAACCCCAATTGCCTTACCAAAAAAAAAAAAAAGTTTATTGTGAAGATATAGCAAGCTCAGAATTACAAACATTTCCTTCTAACATCTTTACCACCCTAGTCCCTAGGGAGAGTAGACTCAAACAAATTAAAGTAGTTTTTACACAGCATTCGTCCCACCAAGTTCACTCCCAAATATAGCACAGCCACTGGACATATCCTTGTCTCAGTCGTTGCTGGTCTGGATTGCTCAGGTCATTTCTGCAGGTCTTGCTACTGAGCTCCTCACGGCTTCACTTCTGGGCCAGCTGGCAGAAAAACGGAGCATGGACTCTGGGCCCTGGACATCTGGTCCATTCTGACAGCTTTCTTGAAGCTGTTGTAGCTGTTTTCCAAGTTCCTATATCTGACAGCAAGAAAGAGTAAATGCAAAAGAGGCAAGCAACAGGGGCCTGAATCCACAGGTCACATGGTCTCAGAGGGGGAGGACCAGAAGCTTCACCCCTCCCAGCATTGTCTTTTGTGCCAGTAGCCACGAGAATCCCTCTGACTGGCTAGAGCATTTTAGCATGCCACTTCTGGGACCACACCCAATCAGAAAGGCTCTTCCTCACCACGTGGCCAGTGTAGAGGAAGCAGCTACGGGATGCTTGTGCATGCTCCAAGCAGGGCACAAGGCCCTTCAATGCTACATTATCATGTCTTCCTGGAAGCAGGCTCCCTAGAGTCTTCCATGAGGGGACTGCATTAACTAAGCACACCATGCCTGCCCACCAGCCCCCTCTTATATTAACCTTAAATAAAACGTGATTATAACATATATCAAATTGCTTGCCTTCTCAATGAAGGTGGAGGGTGAGAATTTGGAACTAAAAATTTTTAAAAACAAATGTTAAAAGGTATTTTTGCATGTAATCCGGGGAAAATAAAATATTAAATAAAAACACATAAAAAACAAATAAAACTTGATGCGCAGCTTCTAATTTATGCCTGCCAACAGTTTTTTTTTTTAAATGGTAAGTAAATAAACTATTAATTGAAAATAAGAGACAGGGGCTGCTAGGTGGCCCAGTGGATAGAGCACCGGCTTTGGAGTTAGGAGGATCCCAGTTCAAATCCGGCCTCAGACACATAACACTCACTAGCTGTGTGACTCTGGGCAAGTCACTTAACCCCAAATGCCTTCAAAAAAAAAGGTAAGAGACAAGGAAGAAATAAATTTGTATGGCTACTTGGATAAATGGAAAGCGATCAGTTGTCTTTGCTGGGAAGTGAGAGGGGTCAGAAGATTAGTCCTGACCCTTCAGCAGGTTCTCACCTCTCTGAGGGTGAAAATCTCAGGTTGCTCTACTTTTCTCACTGGTATCTCCTTGGAACACAGAAATAGTCATGACCCTCCACTAGCCCTTTTACCATTTTTTGACTGGTCCAAAAGAAAGTGAGGTTCAAATGATACCCACCCCTTGTCCTCTTGCCTTTTTATTTATATATCTGCGCACCCAGTTTATGTGAGATAGTAAATTCCCTCCCTTTCTTCTCCAGTGTATTTTTCCCTCCCTTTTGTTTGTCCTAGTAAGATCACCAAACTGTAACCACGTTGATCTTAGGATCAGATCTTTATATTATTTAACTCCTTCTATGTCTTTTAAAGACATTATAGTTCTATGACTTTTAAAGATATTAAAGAGACAATTAAAATTGTTTCTTCTCCATCTATTAGAATGTAGATACTCCATCCTTGCATAGGCCTTTCCAAACATTCAAATGTACTTACCTTTTTACATTTTAAAAAATTTCCATGCCTGCATTTCAATGTTTCTACTCAGCTCTGGTTTTTTTCATCAGGAATACTTGGAAGCCCTCTGTTTCATTAAAGATCTTTTGCTGTAGGATTATCCTAATTTTTGCTGAAGTTATTCTTGGCTACAAGCTTGCCTATTTTGTCTTTTGAAATATTATATTAATGTGGCTCCTTGGTACTTGAACTTTTTCTTTTTGCATACACTTTTTTATTTGACCTGGCAGCTCTGGATTTTGGCTATGATGATTCTCTGAGTTTTCATTTTTGAGTGCTTTCAGGAGGTGACTGGTATATTCTATTTTTCACTTTGCCCTCTGGTTCTGATAGGTGCGGGAAGTTTTTTTTTTTTTTTTTTAAGGCAATTGGGGTTAAGTGACTTGCCCAGGGTCACACAGCTAGTAAGTGTCAAGTGTTTGGTCTGAGGCTGGATTTGAACTCAGGTCCTCCTGACTTCAGGGCTGGTGCTCTACCACTGCGCCATCTAGTTGCCCCGGAAGTTTCTATACATTATCTCTTGAAATATGATATCCATACTTTTATTTTTCCTCCAAAAAGTATGATTCTCAAGATTTTTTTAAACCTAATTTCCAGGTCTGTTTTTTTTTTTTATATGAGTAGTGTCTTCTATTTCTTCTACTTAAATTTTTTAATTTTGTTTTAGTATTTCTTGTTATTTCATGAAATCATTAACTTCCGTTTGGTACATTCTAACTTTCAGGGAATCTGTTGCTTTGGGAAGGTTTTGTACCTCTTCATGTAAGCTGTTAATTCTCCTTCCAAGTTGTTCCTATAGCTGTCTCATTTCTTTTCCAGTTCTTTCTTCAAGAGATCTCATTTTCATTTATTATGACTTTAACTTCATTTCTTCCAGGAACTGTAGTTGATTTTATAATCAGGCTGTGTTTTAATCTGAAACCTTTTTTGTAGATGTTGTCAAGTGGTTCTCTTCCTCTGGGTTTGTGTCTTGGTTGTCTCTGGATCTGGCTCCTTATTGTGGGTATCTCTCTTTTTTTTTTGGCTTACTCATTTGTTAGGTCTCACTTCTCACACTGGAACTTTGTCTTAGGGCTAGGCTCTGTGCACTTCTGGAAGGAATGTGGAAGCTTTTTTTGGTTTTGATCAGCATTTTCTGGGCTTTTGTGCTTCTTCCTACTCTTCCATCTTCATCAATCTCATTTGTTCTTCTTTCAATTTTTTTTCCTCCCAAACTCTCATTTTATTTTCTTATCTTTATTTTTTCCATCTCTCTAATAGTCTTTGCTAAGTCATTTGAAACAAACAAACAAACAAACAAACAAACAAACAAACAAACAACCCTCCCTCTGAAGATCAGTTTGTGATTGTGGGATTATTCTCTTCTGGGTTTACCTCTTGGACTTCTCTTAATTCATAGTGTGTTTGGTGTTTTCTTCTGTTTACTCATGTTTTCAGCCCCAATTCTTGGTTTAGGATTTTGTGTTTGGGTCAGTCCTCTCTGGCACACTTGGAAGGGTTGGTTAGGACTTGTTTGGCTCTGTCTCCTTTGTAGTCTGGATGGTGCAGCTGCTGTCGGCCTAGATGAGGTGGCTGGTATTAGGGTTCCCACTGTCTCAATCCCTGATCTCTGTCTCAATGCTAGTGGACCCCCACTGTGGCGCCAGGCTTGAGTTAAATCTCTTCCTCTGTACAATCCTTAATCAGGAGTTGGTTCTGTCCTCTACTGAGGATTCTCTACTTAAATTCTGAATGGTATGTTGGAGGTTGTCTCAGGCCTCTGCAACAGTGGTACTCGGGTGCCAAATTGGTCTCATCATGGTTTCCAGTGATTGCATTGCCTGGGCCTTGGGCACATAATGGGGGTGTTTTTTATCCCCTACTTGTGTTCTGATGAGACGGGGTTGGCATCTAGCTTCGAGAAACTGATCACTGGAACTAGCGCTGGCTTACAGCATCCCTAAATGGTTGTCATGTCTATTTGAGGGAGTTTGTGCTGGCTCGATTCCCTTCTCCACCTCTAGCCAGATTGCAGGGATTTGCTTGTACTTCCTCAGAGGCATTCTGTCCTGTCCTGGCCCTTCCTCGTTTACCACTGATTTATCTAGTTTGATCCTTCACCCTCTTCTGATCATCTTTTTGTGCAATTGTAAGATGGATGGAAGAGCTTATTTTTGTTTCCTTTTGGGTTCCTTTAGCATTCGTCTTTCTGGGGCCATATTCAGACACTTGCTGGAGCTTATGTGGCAGCTAGGCTTCTCTACAAACCTTCACAAAAAGAAAACAGAAGTCTTAGGGCAGCTAGGTGGTGCAGTGGATAGAGCTTTAGACTTGGTCAGGAGGACCTGAGTTCAAATCCAGCCTCAGACACTTGACACTAGCTGTGTGACCCTGGGCAAGTCACTTAACCTCAATTGCCTCACCAAAAAAAAAAATAATAATAATAATAATAAATTAAGATCTTGGCAATAAGTCTCATCACTTCCTGGCAAAAAGAGAGAGAAAAAATGGAAGCAGAAAACATAAGTCTTAAAGCTCCAAAGGGATACCTGGGCAAACTGAATTTGGTATTCATTTTTATGTTTTATGGATTTGCTGTTTGCTCTTTTTCAATTTCTTGTAAATTTTTCTATATGGTCTTCTGAACTATAGTAACCAGGTTTTACTTTTGTCATCACAGAATCCAAAATCTTGTTCCAGACGTGTAGTGTCCTGTGCTCAATTTTTTCCTGCTTTTTGTCATTTTGTTTCTAACATTTTGTTCTTTGACTAAATAACGGCTTCTCATTACAATTACTTTACATTTCCCATTGATATATACAGATCGTTGTTCCGTTATCTCCTTGGCTAAAGTTTCTTAGCTGCATTCAGGTCCTCATTCCATCTATTGACACTTCTGCTAATTTTCTTTGCTCCTTCGCTTCTCCCTTATATGTCCTATGAAATTTGGTTTCACTTCTGGTGCTTTTGTTGGTGTTGTCTGAATACTTTTTTCTTCTGCTGTTTTTGCTGCTGCTTCCCATTAGGTTGGAACTTTCTCTTTTTAATCATTTGAGTATTTTTCTTTTTAAACATTTTGATAGTTAATCTGTTACTCTTTTTCTTATTTATTTTCTTTCCTTATGTTTCTTATGTGTAATACTGTGATACTAAGCCCTCCTTCGACCTCTTGCTCTTCCATCTTCCCAGAAGCCCAATAACTCTATTTTTATAGACAAGGATAGCAAGCTTATTAGCATGCATTTTGAAGAATTCTCCTTTGTCCCTTAGAAAACTGGCACCACATTTACCCATCTCTAGTCCTGAGGCACCTTGCTTAAGCTGAGTTTTTTAAAACTCTGATGCTTTTTTTCTTTTCTTTTTTTCAAGAACCAACCAAATAATCACACACAGATTCCTTCACCTCAGAGGTTACACTTGGGATGTAGTACCCTAGAAATATCACCTCAAGTCAAACTCCTCAACAAGGATGACAGCACCAAACAATGGAGAGAACAATAGATCTGGCATTAGAGGACCTAGGTCTGAAATTTGGTTCTGCCAGCTACCCTCCCTGGATCTTAGTATTGTCCTATGTGTGTGTACGTACATGAGGCTGGACCTGACCTTTAAGGTCCTCTACATTTCTAAATCCATGATCCTAAGAATTTATTGATATTTTCTCTGTGCCCAAGACTATGCTGGGGGCACTGTGGAGGGAACAAACAGATGGTAGAGTTCTAAGTCTATTTGAGTAAATGAGACACTTAGGAATGGGAAACCGAACACCCAGCAAGTAGAGGCAGAGGTCAGAAGGAAGAAAACAAGTGTTTATACAGTGCCTATTATGTTCCAGGCAATGTGTTAAGCATTTTACAAATATTATTTCATTTCATCCTTACAATATCCTTGAGGTAGGTGCTAGTATTTTATCATCTCCATTTTACAGCTGAAAAAACTGAGGCAGAGGTTAAGTGACTTGTCCAGGGTCACAAAGCTAGTATCTGAGCTGGATTTGAATTCAGGTCTTCCTGACTCCAGGTCCAATGCTCTATGTGTTGCGACACCAATGTGCATCTAAAGGGGAAAGATCACTGTGGACTGGGGTGGTGAGGCTTCCTGGAGGAGTTTGAACTTGAGCTAAACCTTGAAGTGTGGAGAGGAAGAGGAGACCATTTAATGTTAAAGGAACAGCTTGCGTAAAGGAATGGAGGGAAGAAAGGATATGACACATGTGGAGCACAGCATCTGTCTGGCTGAAGTGTGCTCGGTGCAGAAAGGGGAGCATGACCAGACTGTACAGGCAAAGGAATCTGGACCTTACTCTACAGGCCAAGAAGAGCCACTGACAACTTTTAAGCAGATTAAAAACAATCAATTTCACCTGTGTCAAAGCACTTAGGTCCATTTTTAACCAGGGGTCTCTAAAGCCCAAGTCCCCTAAAGACTTTCAATTTGCTGAACAAGGCCATCTGTCCCTTCAGGGCCAATGACCAAGGGTGTAGCCCTGCAGAGGAGGGGGAGGATGTAAATCATTCGCCAGCCCCCCCTCCCCCTTACCTTTAGACCCTGCCCATGTTCAGCCTATGTTCCACCCAGACCTTACAAGGAAAAGAGAACACCTTCAACCTTATTCTATCTGGGAGAGGAGTGGAGATAAAATCCAGCAGGAGAGGTAGAAGAGGCAGAAAGCACTGGGTTTGAGGCCCAGCTCTGGCACTGTGCTAGACAGCCATTTGAGTCTATTCCATCTGTAAAATGATGCTTATGGGATGAAATAAATTCTCTGCTTAATTTTGTTCTTAGCTATCACTCCCTTCCAGCTTTAACCTTCTATGTTGAAAGGGCCATTCCCATTTGTGGCATCCTGGACATGAGATAGGTGATTGCAGCTGTAGTTGGCCTTGCTTACATTAAGAATATGTGCCAGACTTCTAGGGCTACATCCCAAAGAGATCACACAAACAGGAAAAGGACCTACATGTACAAAAATATTTATAGCAGCCCTTTTTGTGGTGACAAAGAATCGGAAATTGAGAGGATGCCCTTCAACTGAGGAATGGCTGAGCAAGTTGCGGTATATGAATGTGATGGAATACTATTGTGCTATAAGAAATGATGAACAGGCTGACTTCAGAAAAGCCTGGAAAGACTTGTATGGTCTGATGCTGAGTGAAGTGAGCAGAACCAAGAGAACATTGTACACAGTAACAGCCACGTTGTGTGATGACTAACACTGATAAACTTAACCCTTCCTGGCAATACAAGGATCTAAGGCATCTCCAGAGGCCTTGTGATGGAAAATGCTATCCACACCCAAAGAAAGAACTATGGAAGCCGAATTGCTAATTTTTTTCTCTTCTGTTGAGTTTTGTTTCCTCTTTCTGATGTTTCCCCCTATTGGTTTTAATTTCTATTTACAACATCACTAATGTGAAAATATGTTTAATATGAATGTAAATGTATCGCCTATATCAGATTATGTGCTGTCTTGGGGAGGGTGGTGGGGAGGAAGGGGGAGAAAAATTTTAAACTCAAAAGCATATGGGAGTGATTATCGATAAATCAAAATAAATTAATAAAAAAAAGTAAAAAAAAAAAAGAATATGTGCTAGGTCAGGGCAGCTAGGTTGAGCAGTGGATAGAGCTCTGGCCTTGGAGTCAGGAGGTCCTGAGTTCAAATCTGGCCTCAGCCACTTCACACTTACTAGCTGTGTGACCCTGGGCAAGTCACTTAACCCCAGTTGCCTCACCAAAAAGCAAAAAACAAAACAAAAAACAATAAAAGGAGAGGCTCAAGAAGGAGGTAACTGAAATACATTTAACCCAAACCACCAGCCCAAACTTTGACCTCTCAGCTGCTTTAATGGCTGTTGCTTAGTTCATGGAAACCTGAGCTCCAACAATCAAAAGAAGGGACTAGAATCGCAGTCAATGAATTAATCAGCAATCATTCATTGAAACACTGATACCTATTCAGAGAAGCAGCTCAGTGTAATGGAATGACGACTTGACTGGGAGTCAGAAGGCCTGGGTCCTTACTACTTAGTAGTTACTCGATGGTGGGTAAGTCATGTGACCCTCCTAGACCTCAGTCTGCTCACCTAAAAATAGATATCCACCCTACTTGCTTTTTAGGGATGTTATTAGGCTCAAATGAGGTGAACAAAAGTTATGTTAAAAATCTGTTATGACTGTTCTTAAAAGGAGACAACGGGAAATAAAGTCCATTAACTTTAAAATGAGCTTTAATTTCTTTTCCTTAAGTGCATTTATCAATGTAAACAGAGCATGTTAGAGATTCCAGTGAATAGCAGGATACTGTTGATATGTTTGTTTTAATTCAGAAACTATGGAACTATGCCAATGACTTGATTGAGACAGCAGCTTCTAAACAACTTAGTTGTTGACATTACCTCCAACCTAGTAAACTACTTTCAATTGTACAGGCTCTAAGCTGGAAGCCACTAGCTGTCAAAAAGAACCTAATGATGATAATTAAAAAACAAAACAAAAACCCCAACCCCAAACTGTTTTACTGTTAGTATTTCACATTGGAATGTGTTGTGTGTCGCTGCCACACATGGGGGTGGGAATGGGGCCTGTGGAGAGGACTCTTCTCTTCCTGCCACGGCCGTTTGGAATAGCACAGACTCCCCAGTCGTCTGTACCTGCTCTTGGAAATCGAAGACTGAATCACTTCATGGCACTAAGAATTTAAAAAATAAATCTCTGCTAAAAAGGACATCCCATTTGGAGATAAGGGTGACCTGCTGCCTAGCATGGGGCTGTTTGTGTTTGTATACATGAGGAAGAGCATGTTTTGGCTGCCTGATGTCCCCGAATGGAGGTAGGGGAGGAACATTGGCCATTCTGGTTTTTAAAAGTTAGAGAGGCAACCCCTTCCCCCAAATCATAGGCAAAGAAGGAAGTGGGTAGAGGTCCCTGGGGTGATCCTTGTTTCCTAAGTCATGTGAGGATCACCATCAGGAGCTACTTACACCACAGCTGGAAAGGCATTACTTTAGACAGTGAAAGGTCAGAGATCACAGATGCCACCGAGGGGCCTGCAGATAACAAGAAACTTCAATGGATTATGGACAAGAGACCGAAACCCAGGCACCAAAGAGGAGAAAATCAGTATTTCCACCTTGAAACACTCTCCAAAGAATTCAATAAATTCATGCTTCACTTTGGTTTATTTTTACAAAACATTTAAAAAATGGATTTGATTTGGTAGATTGTCCAGAACTATGAATGAATGTAGCCTTGTGACCGAATAGTAAAGTGTAATTTGGAAAGGCCCAGGTTGAGGCTAATATATTCCCCACTCTCAATAGTCAGCTCTCTGCTGCTTAAATGAGTGACTTTTGCAGTGGGTCCTGAGACAGAAATGCTTGTAAGATAAATGCCTGAGTCCATGACTCTGTACAGTGGACGCACGGGGATCATGTATACAAACACCTTTAATCAGTATTGGCATTTGAGTGCCCTCAGGAGGACTCTTCTGACCAGACTGGTTTTCTTGCTGGAGTTTAGACGTGTTCCAGATACAAAAAAATAAAAAGAGACAAAACACACCAAAACACCAAACCACCCTCAGAGACTGAATCCTGTTAGAAAGGTGCTATTGTTGGTCAGTTTTCAACTGTTTTTCTTCACTGGTCATACTATGCTGGAGCCGATATGGCAAACGTTACAGGAAAAATAGTAAATTCTTAACTTATTCCATCTCCAAAGTTGGAAAAATCAGACCGTTACTAAAATAAACAATTTCTCAATTTCGTTCCGGCAGCCGGGGTCCCACAGCGGCCACGGAGCCATGGGGCGGGCGTGTTGGAAGGTGGGAAGTCCACAGACAGAGGAAAACTCACTCGGAACGGGCACAGTCCAGTTCAGCTGAGCACAGGCTCAGGTTAAGGCAGTGTTCCTCACAGAAGAACACATCGGAAAAAGCTGCTTTTCCTTTGTTGGTCGGGGATGATTTTGACGCCCTGGTTGTTGCCTTGTGGACTATTACCCTCCTGAAAAATAGAAAGGATTTTTCCCACAGTGAAAAAGAGTGAGCTGGAGGAAAAGATACTTGAGTCAGTATAGATGAGAATATATCCCTAGTATTCAAACAACTATTCCTATATGCCCCCATAAGCAATTCACTCCCACCTCCCATCTTGGACTAGTTCAACCTCTCCTGTCTCTTTGAAATCTCCAGGGGGCACACCAAAATGGAGTTCAATCTGGGTAGGGGGAAACCAGAGTGGTGAGCACAGAGAATAACCAAGTAGGGAGAGGAAGGAGAAAAAGGATAACAGATCAGTGATGAAGAGCTGGGCGGAAACGGACTTGAGAGGCCGTCTAGGCCAGCTTTTCTTATTTTATACAAGAGGAAACTGAGGGCCAGCAAGGCTAAATGTCTTGAATCTGCTAGTGTTGCCCCAGGTGACTTTGGATAAGTCTTTTCCTTTCGCTTTGCCTCATTTTCTTCATCTATGAAATAAGGGGTTTGGGCCAGATGACCTCTGAAGGACTGTATGGCTCAGACATCTTGCTCCCCAGCTCTGTCATTCTACGTTCTATATTCTGAATAAGCAGGCCACAGCCTTGCTGGGTTTTTGCATTACTGGAAACTTACTAGCAAGATGATGACCTAAGGCAGAAAGGTCAAATGGGAACCTTTTCCCCGACTTCTTACAGCAGCTGCATATGGAATTAAACACTGCTATTACATTCAGGTTTCTCTATTAAACACAGCAAATGCTAGTCCCAGCTCAACTTTCCACATGGACTTGGCAAGCCCCAGTTAACTTTACAGAGAGTGAGGAAACATCTGCCATAACCAATACTTTATTGAAGAGGAAACCTGTCCCCAGGGGATAAATGGGAGGTCTCTTAATTATTTTACTGCAAATATACTTCCCATTATTTGGAATGAATCATTACTCACCAACTTTTTGTCCATTTTTGCTTTGATGTCTCTTGCAAGAGTGAAAAATGCCTAGAGTAGGAAAAAAAAGTTACTAT
Source organism: Vombatus ursinus (assembly GCF_900497805.2). Classification (NCBI taxonomy): domain Eukaryota; kingdom Metazoa; phylum Chordata; class Mammalia; order Diprotodontia; family Vombatidae; genus Vombatus; species Vombatus ursinus. The sequence continues at coordinate 2,340,609 of NW_020954739.1, forward strand.
CCAACTGTATAAGCAGGAAGTTACAAATGACTTAAAATCTACTGGAAGGCTTTCTGGTCTATTAGTTAAACGCTAACTATGCTCTTCCCCAGAGGGTAGCTTATATTCTTATGGCAATGCAAAACAATCTTTGATAGTTTAGGGTTATGTATATTTACATTTTACAATCTATTTCTTTCTAATCTCCAACCTTCTTAGAGGAACAGGTCCAAATTCTGGTCTGGCCTTCAAGATCCACCACAATTTGGGTCCAAACTAACTCCCTGGTCTTAACTCCCAACGCTCTCTACAATGAACTTCATGCTCTACCAAAATAGTCTCTTCATTAAATGCATAACATGAACTATGTTATTTTTCATCTTCATATCCCCAACACCAAACAGAATGTCTTAAACAGCAGGTAATCTGCTGAATTTTATTTTCTACATCTATGCCTTTGTCCATGCCATTCATTCTCCAACCCTGATTCTCCCTACTTCTATTCAAATCCTATCCATCATTCAAGGAAGGCCTAATGAAATTTCATCTCCTCTTCCAGGAAGCCTTTTCCTGACTACTACAGTCCAGAGACATCTCTCCTTCCTCTGATCTGCCTTCAGCACTTAACTTTGCACCTCTCATTGGTGGTTTGTTATTACTATTAATTATCTATATGTATGTTTGATTTATCGAAGTAGACTGTGGCCTCCTTGACAGCAGCAACTGAATTATGCTTCTTTGTTTCCCTGGCAGTAGCTACACATAGGACCTTAGAGGCAGCAGGCTGCAAGTGAATATCTGTTGACTGACTGTCTCCACACCACTTTGCATCATTGTTTAGCTCAGTTTTCCACCTAAAGAACTGACTTTACAAAACACTGAATTTCTCAGAGCCATCAGAAGGGAAGGTCACTCAAAACCACATATACTATAAATCACCTGGCCTGAACAAAGCTGGGAAGCAGTTCAATGCCATTTGTATCCACCACAATTTTATAGCTCTATTATTATTTAAGGGTGACAACAACATACATTATTTATTTATTTTTAGTGTGGTAACTAGGGTTAAGTGACTTGTCCAGAGTCACACAGCTAATGAGTATTATGTGTCTGAGACTGGATTTGAACTCAGGTCCTCCTGACTCCAGGGCTGGTGCTCTATCCACTGCGCCACCTAGCTGCCCCAACAACATACCTTATTGAATTTGATCTTGCAAACAACCCTAAATTTGGTAAGAGGTGTTAGTATCCCTGCCTTACAGATACAGAAACTGAGGCTAAAGGAAGTTAGCTGGCTTACCTAAGATCAGACAGCTACTAAGCTAAGTTTATTTTGAATATTCTCAAATATAATGTGTTTTCTCACCTAAGAGGATGTAAGCTCTTTGAGATCAGGAACTATTTTGTTTTTGTCTTCGTAACCCAGCCTTTAGCAGACTACTCAGCACATAGCAGTTACTTAATATATTTACTGATCAAAGTTCTAGAGGACAGAAATGAAACCAAGTCTCCTAAGGTCAAATTCAGGTTTTTTCCCAATATATCCAAGTTGCTTCATAAGTCAAAATGTGGAGTATTCATCCAGAAAAAGACCTATGGAAACACAGGTCAGCTCTCTACCTAATAGTGTCACAATTAGTGGCTGGAGCAAGGAGCTTTTATATCCTTCTTCTAGTCCATGGAGGCAGATACACCCACGGAGATAAGACAGAACTCACTGATTTATCTATGGCCAGTTCCATTTAATCCCTTAACTCAATTTGTGTCATAGGAATAAAAGAATCGTCCCTTAAATCTATTAACTCATTCATTGACTGCCAGCGAACAATAGACTGACAACAAAACTAGACTTTGGTGAATACTCTCTTCAGCTGATAGGACAGGAAACAGATTTTAGCCAAAACCCTAGGGTAAGTTAATTCATTAGCAAGCTCAGGATCAACCTATAATACTAGCAAAAAAGAGGAGAACAGAACAGGGGAATTGGTGGGGTGACAGAAGGTTGATCATAAATGAGGATCAGCCACAGGAATTGAGCATTACACAACCTGAATCTAATACCTGAATGTATCCACTTAGTAGAACCCCTTTGGAAATTCGTCCCTAGGAAGGTCTGGCAGTTATTCAAAAAGCTATAATCATAAATGATTAAAGGGGATTTAGCTCCAATTTGGGTGTTTGGTTAAAGTGGGACAAACTGTGGTGGGCAGATCAATGTAAGGTATGACTATTTCACATACTCACATTCTCTACGTTGATATTGGCCTTTGCGCTGGTCTCCATGAATTTAATTCCATAATCAAGTGCTAGCTAGAAGAAAGCCACAGAACACAAGACAGGTCAGTAAGCATTAGCTTATATTTCTATTAATGCTTTAAGGTTGACAATGTTTTTCTTGAAACTTTATAAAGTACAGGTATTATTCATTACTTCAACTTGAGGTATTACAATAATCCTCATTTTACAGAAGACAAAACTGAAGCTCTGGGAGGTATATAATAGAAATAGGATTCAAATCCAGACTATGTGACTCCAGATCTGGCTGTCTCTCAACACTCAAAGAAATATCCTTCAATATTAGAAACTAGATACAGTCAGTGCAAAATTCAACAGATGGAACAGAGGGGTTGCAACTTGGGCACAGATTGTTTTTTTCATCACTCCTGACTTAGGAAAGGGCTTCAAAAGAAAAAGGAATATATGGGAAATGAACAATTAAAAAGATGATATCTGAGAACAGGATTTAAACTTCTGGACCACAGTTTAAGATACTAGTTAGGGATCAAAAGACACTATGCATATTCTAACCAGATCAAGTGTGACCACTCATTTACCACCTTGTTAAATGCGGACATTTCTACTATCAGCCAACCAGATATAGTGCTATATAACTGAGCATGGTCCTGGTAATAGTCTGCTGCCCAAGAACCAGCCAAGTTAAGCACAACGAGGCTCACTGCCAGAAAGCTAGCCACTAGGTGATAAGGTCTTTGATCATGGTTATCAAAGAAAAAAAGAGATAGCCTTCAATACTTCCCATATGGTTCCCTTCTGATTCTGTGCAGCAGTGGTGGTGAAACAGGGAAAAAAAGGAATGCAGAGAGATGGTGCTAAGAATCCACAGATTTTAAACCAGGTATAAATAACTGTCGGTAAATTCTTTAAATGTGAGCTCCTTGCCCAAAAAGCAATGAGCTGACATACTACTAGAGGAGCTGGACTGCATCAATATTAACATTATCAGTAAAAATGAAACCAGAAGATATAAGAAATTGTAGCTACAAGGAAGGATGGTTCATAGGTTCTGCTAAGAGATGTGGCAAGTAAAGGTATTTATAGAACTGATTTTATTGTGAATCCAAGGGCATCAAGAACTATTTCATGTGACACTTGATTAGCTTGCACTCCATTTCCTGTCTCTGTGCCTCCACACTGGCCAACCTCACGCTCAGAATGCACCCCTTCTTTACCTTGGCCTCAGAGAAACACTCGCTCCAAAAAGCAGCTCAAATACCCACCCTCTTCTAAAAGAGTGAAGGTTTTTCCTGCTCTCACCTGCTAGTGTTCTACCCCCTTCAAACTATTTCATATTTAACTACCATGCATTTTTTTTAAGCAGACACACACACACACACACACACACACACACACGCTGTCTCTCCCAAAAGAATGACAGCCCCCAGACGGCAAAGATTGGTTCATTTTTTTGTCTTTGTATCTCCAGCATCTAGCACATGTTGCTGTTCAGTCATTTTCAGTCCAACTCTTTGTGACCCCATTTTGGGGTTTTCTTGGCAAAGATACTGCTCAATTTTACAGATGATGAAACTGAGGCAAAGAGGGTTAAGTGACTTGCCCAGGGTCACACAGCTAATAAGTGTCTAAGGCCAGATTTGAACTCCTGAAGATGAATCTCCCTGCCTCCAGGCCTGGCGCTCTATCCACTGTGCCATCTCGCTGCCCTATATCTTGCATATAGTGGGTACTTAATAAATGCTGCTTGACTGGTTAGTCCTTCTAAATAGAATGATGATTAATTCTTAGGATGGTGGAAAAGGTTAGATAATTTGGCTCAGGATTAAGTAATGAAAGAGGCCAAAGGTTTGTAGACTACACAGAAGCTGCAAATCTAAACATTATGGATACTTTCTTCAAGAAAATAAGTAAGGAGGTGCTAGATAGGGCAAGCACCAAATTATAAAAAAAACAAAAACAAACAAACAAAAAACCAACAAAAAAAAATCATCTATATCTTAGATAGGTAAAAAACCAAGATTATCAATGTGATCCCTGAATGTGTGTACTGCCAGACCATGACTTGTTTGATCAAAGATCAAAATCAGTATTAAATCAGAAGAATCTGGAATCGAAGAAGTTATAGCATGCTACCAAAACAGATCCAACCTGACTGATTTAAATAAGCTACTGACATTGAAAAAATGGGAAATGAATAAAGGACAAGACATGGACTGTCCTCATTTGCTAAGGAAGTTTAGTCAATGTAAAGCAAAGCCAAAAGAGGCTAGAAAGCCCTTCAAACACTTGATCTCCTTGTCAAGCTGAGAGTTGTGGCAGCCAAAGACAATACTGGTTTAGAAAATATAAACTCTAGGCTTTCTTGAAATGAAAATTTATTGTTACATATTTTGAATCCTCTCTTATGTTCTGCTATGCACATGACATGCGTTTTTTCCCTTTTCCTACTTTGTATTTAAGTTCCAATATTTAAGTTTATGGTTTTTGTTAAGTTTAAGATTTTTTTTCTTGTCTCTATTCTATATTTGTGTTCTGGTGTTTGAGTCTAAAATTAAAAAAATATAAACTCTTCGGCAAAATCTTATGGAAAATAGTAGGAAAAAATTGTAGAAACAGAGTGAAGTATTAGAGGTCAAAACAAGTTTGCAGAAAACTTAGCATGATTTCCCCCAAAGTATTTAAGGATGAATCTGGGAGGATAATATAAACTGATGAAAAATGGAAAAGATCTATCAACATTTCTATGACAAAATAATTTTCTCTATAGGTGGAGACACCATATTTGGACTGTTAACTGTGGTCCATTCAGGAGGTGATAATTTTGAGGGATCTAATTTCAATGCATCTGAAAATGGAAACTATGGGAAACCTCCCACCACTCCCTACAGGTATTATTACCATTAAAAAAGGTCACCAAGAAGGTACTGTCAACTACCATTCATTTATCTACTTTTTCATTTTTTACAAAAGCTTTGTAAGAATAATTTATACATGTATTGAAAGTCATTCTTTTTGTTTGTTTGTTTGTTTGTTTTGGAGGCAATGGGGGTTAAGTGACTTACCCAGGGTCATACAGCTAGCTACTAAGTGTCTGAGGCCAGATTTGAACTTAGGTCCTCCTGACTCTAGGGCCAATGCTCTATCCACTATGCCACCTAGCTGCCCCCATTGAAGTCATTCTTGTTGAAAATATGAGATGAAATCTGTGATATTCTATAGCACATTATCTTTATAGTCATCCAACTAACAAAAAGTAGAATACAGGATTCCACTAAGCTTAATATTTGACAAGAAAAAAATGTTTCATTTGGAAGAACAAAATTATATCTTAAAGGTTCTCTAACAAGATGTCTTTCATGCATGTTAAAATCAGATTACTTGAAAGGCACAACAGATAACTTTGTGTGATGACCCTCTCGGGATTCAATGGATAATTCAATGGAGTAGGGATGGAAGTGATCATCATTCATCTGAGAGGGGGTGTCCCGTGCCAGTAGTAACTGTCCTGTTCTTTGGCTTATTTCTACTGGAACTCTAGGAGCCCACTGGGATCTAGGCTGCTATGGATGGATTGGGGAGGGTAAGGTCCTGGCGGGCTCCATGGGGATGTATGGTAGATTACAGAGGCCAAGTGTATTACCAACGAAGAACTGTAAGCAAGAAGTGGTACAAGAGATTAAAGAGTTACACAATCTGCCCTTTCCTAAGGGGCTGGGCAGGTAGAACAGAGATACTAAATAGAGATACCTTGGGTTACACTGATACCTGCATAACATCTGGAGACCTAAGAGTATGGTTTGTGAACCACTTTGGCAGATTTATGGATAGAAGGTCATAGACAAGAACTGTAAAGAACAAGGAAGCAAAGATGGACTGTGATCTGTGCCTTTGGAATGAGAACTCAAGTGATCCACTCAAGTACTAAAGATCTGCAAGGCCATTATACTTGACATTCAGTATCCCCCCTAGGTCATTTTCCACGGTGCAGTGAAAAGCTTTAGGTATCATCCTTTCAGATGTTAGGTGGTGGCTGTTGTTCAGTCACGTCCCTGTAGACCACAGCATGCCAATGTTGGCCATGGGGTTTTCTTGGCAAAGATACTGGGGTGGTTTGCCATTTCCTTCCTCAGTGGATTAAAGCAAACAGAGGTTACGTGACTTGCCTAGGGTCAAACAGCTAGAGAGTGTTTGAGGCCATATTTGAATTCAGGCCTTCCTGACTCCAGGCCCAATGAGCCACCTAGCTGCCTCCAAGGCAAACAGAAGTTAAGTGACTTGCCCAGGGTCACAAAGCTAGTCTGAGGCCACATTTGAACTCAGGTCTTCCTAACTCTAGGTCCAGCACTTCTTCCACTGAGCCTAGCTGTCTCCTCTTAGGTTAGGTTAATTACCTCCTAATGCAGTAGTCCAGGGCAATGACAAAACTCTAATTCGCTTGTGGCAAGAATGCAAATATGTTCAAGATTTTATAACTGGGCAAAGTCAAAGCTGGTTCTTGGAGAAAATGGTTAACAATAGGGTTCCATTTTCTAAATTAAAAACCTGAGCATTTTCCTGGCCATCCATCTCTCTCTATGTCTTACCTCTCATGAACTTGTTCTTTGCCCACACTGAAACCTACATCAGTATTTTCACACCTCTGTTGTGACTTCACTTCTTTCTTCAGTCCTGACCCCATGGTTAGCTAATTCAACTCCACACTGTCCTCGAACCTTGAATCCCTTGACAAACTTCAGCTCAAGATTATCCCACCATCTCCCTCCTCTGATCCTATTCATGGGCTGCTGAAGAAAGCTGGAGTAAGTCACACAACCATGCTGACTGGATACATTATAAATTCACATATTATCCAACTTCATCTGGGCCCTCAATGCAGCAAGGTAATCTTTAATTCTCCCCTAACTCATTCCTTGGTTTGCTCCCCATAAAAAGTTTTTGCATTTCTTTTTTATTCTAAACTTAAAACACTGAATAAAATGAGCATTTCTACATATACTGTAGAAGATAAGAGGACTTCATATGAAATCGTGAATGTCTATTAGGCAGAGCTTGTTTTTCAAGTATATAATAAATTCAACAAGTAACTTTCAAACTTATTCTATTTGTGATTCCTTCTGATCTTCCTTCTGTTCTTTTTTTTTGGGGGGGGGAGGAAGGAGGAAGGAGAAGAACTCTATTGCTTTTTAAAATCCCCCTTCCAAGTTTAAAAGAAAAGACAATCATCCCACACTATCCCAAAACCTTCTCTTCTCAATCCCCCTTACCAACATGTCCACAGAAAAGCACCCTTCTCTCCTAACTGACACACTTAATATACCAAGAAAGTTGAAGTCATTGACATATCTCCTCCTTTTCTGTCATTTTGTCACTCCCTATCCGCTCCCCCGGCCAGTCTCTGACAATGAGGTGTACTTTCTCCTGGGAAGGCCAGTGACTCTACATGTGCACTTGACCCTGTCCCTTCTGGTTTCCTTCAGCAGATTACAACTTCCATCTCCTACTCTCTAACAGGTGTGCCTAACTGGTGACAGAGCCTTCCAAGTTTGTACTGATCTGATGAGCCAGTCAGACACATTGTACCCTGACCCCAATGTAATGATGTCATTTTGGTTCTCTTGGAGAAGGAAGGACAAAAACCAACACTCAACATCTTCTGTGTTTTCTTCCCCATTGACTTCAAACATGCCCAAATCTCTCTCATCCTTAAAAACCTTCATTAGGCCTTCCCCTATGTCAAACTATCTTCCCCCCTCTCTCTTCCCTTCCTCAGATAACACTCAAGAAAAAGCGGTCTGCCTTTACTGTCTCCACTTCCTCTCGTCTCAAATGATTCTAAACCCTCAGCAATATGGATTCTCACCTCATCACTCAACTGAAACTACTCACTCTAAAGTTACCAATGGTTTTTGTTTTTTGCTGAGGCATTCAGGGTTAAGTGACTTGCCCAGGGTCACACAGCTAGTAAGGGTCAAGTGTCTGAGGTCAAATTTGAAATCAGGTCCTCATGACTCCAAGGCCAGAGCTCTATCCACTGCACCACCGAGCTGCCCCCAATGGTTTTTTTAAATTGCCAAATCTGATTGTCTAATTTTAAGTCCTCATTTTTCTTGACCTATCTGCTGCATTTGATACTGATGACCACCTTTTCCTCCCTTCTGAATACCATTTCTCAAAACTTCTGGGCTTTGGTAATGATACTCTCTCCTTGTGTTCCTCCTAACCACTCCTCAGTTTCCCTTGATGGTTCATCATCCATATCATGTCCACTAAATGTCAGCGCTCAAAGCTCTGTGTTAAGCCCCCTACTCTTCTCTCTCTACACATTCTCTAGGTGATCTGACCAGCTCCCATGGGCTTATCAGCTTTCTCTATGTAGCTGTTACACGGACCTACACGGTCCCTCCTCACAACTTTAATTCCACATTACCAATGGCCTACTGTCATTTCAAAGCAGATGTCCTGGAGACATGTCCAAGTCCACATATCCTAAACAGACCCCATTATCTCTCTTTCCAAATCCATATTCCTCTCCCCAATTTCTCTATTTCTGTTGAAGGCATCACTATTCTTCCAGTCTCCCAAGTTCATAACGCTGGCATTATTCTGGATTCCTCTCTCTCTTTCATCACACACATGCAATCAGTTGCCACACTTTGCTATTTCTATTTCCACAACATCTCTTACATCTGACCTCTTTTTCCTACTCACCTTAGTTCATGATCTCATCATCTCTTACCTAGATTATTGCAATGGTTTCCTAAAATTGGATTCTCTTCATCAAGTCTCTCCCTAATCCGGTCCATTCTACAAACTGCTGCTAAAGTGATTTTCCTCGAGCAGCAGTGGACACATCACTCCACCTCCTATGGTGGGAGCATTATCTTAACAATTTCCCCCCATCCTTAACTCGTTGTCCCCATGAAAGTCAGACTACATTTTACTTAAAAAGTACTGAAACCATCCTCCAGACTTGATTGGCTCAGAGGCTACTGATATAACTTCCTGGTCACCTAAATACAAACCAGCCATAAGGAGTTTCAGGTGCTGTCTGATAGACAATCATGGGCAACTAAGAGGCAGGGGAATTTTGCTCAGCTGAATCAATTCACAGTGTCCTCAATACATATTCTTGTTGAATCCTTTCACTGCTAAAGTTAAATAAATTTCCTTTTGGTAAGGACCAATGAAGTGTCTCATTTCATCCCAATATCGAACATTGACTATCATGGGGTTGGCCTGAGTTACGCCAAGCCCAGAACAAGGCCTAGCCCAGAATGCTTCCCTACTCAATAAAGTACAGTGGCATTCCAGAGTCAATTGTAAACTCCTCTGTTTAGCTTTCAAAGTTCATTCTAGTCTTGCCCCACAGACTCATAGTCCATTACTTCCATCCCACTCTCTTTGTATTAGCCAAACTGGTCTTCTTTGATTCTCACTCAATGACGTATAATATCCCATCTCAGTGCCTTTGCACTAACTATTCTCCATGGCTAAAAGGCATTCCTTTCTTCCCTCTACCTCATAAAATCTTTCTGTTCCTTCAAGATGCACCTCAAATATTACTTTCTACCTGAAGCTTTTTCTGATACCTGATACTGTTTCATTTATAATATTTGTATCCCGAGCACACTGCCTGGCACATAGTGGACATTTAATAAATAAATGGCTTAGTGATTATTGATTGAATAGTAGATCTAACTGGCTTTCTGAGGTTGCTCTAGCCTGCCCAGATAAGTCTTGATTACTCATGTAGAAATCAGGTTTAAAAACATTTATTAGTTCCTACTACATACATGTAGGACAGAGGACGGTCTCAAACATATCTGGTAGATCCATGGAGTATTTGTGGTAGTAAAGGGAAAAGAATCACATAGCATGTAATGGAGATAGATAACAACATTCTTTGTATCCAGGTTGGCATAGCTAGGCAAATTGTTCAAAATAGAGCTTAAACCTAAAATCTTCAGGAACCAAATGGTGATAATTATGAAGGTCAACAAAAAGCAAACTGATGAGATATTTGGAAATCATTTGAAAATGCTATACAAAGTGAGGAAAAAGGAAAGGATTTCTGTTTTGAAAGCAAGGCAAAGGTTTGCATTTTTACTTTTCTTTGCATTTCATAACAACGAATACCATACCGCTAGCAGCACAAAGGTGTTTTATCACTTTCATTCTCTCCTTTGGGGTTCTTGTGAGTTAGGTAGGGCAGGTATAAACTACATGTAAAGTGCCAAATAAGAGCTATTATTATTATTTTCCTTTTTATCTCCCTTTTCCAAAGGAGGAAACGAAAGCTCAGAGAATTGAGGAAGCTTTTCCATCTTTGCACGGCTATTAAAAGGAGAGGTAGGGCTTGAGCTTAAGTCTAATGCTCCTCCTACATGACTGCTCTAAAAACATATGCTCCTGCACACATGTACACACATACATGTAAGCACAAACACACACTTGGATAAAGCAACCATCTTGCAAGCTTGTGACTGAAGTCAGTAGATGAGGACAATTTTTCATTTTTAGGAAGTGGAAAAGAAAAAAATATCTTTTTAAACACATTTATAAAAAGTCAACACAGCTCTACAAAAGTGTCATTATTTTAAACACAACAGAACAAAACATTGTTCCTACCTTTTCCCCTCGTTCTTTGGAAACTTGTCTTCTTTCATTCACATCACATTTGTTTCCAAGTATCATCTTTTCCACATCTGCAGAGGCATGCTAAAGAAGAAAAGAGCCAACAGGATCAGGGGAACATCACATTAGTCTTCAGACAACTTTTTTCAAGAATTCTAACTCTTCATAAAGGGAGAAACCATAAGCAAATTAAGGGAGCATGGAATAGTTGACCTGTCAGATCTATGAGTGAGGGAAGAATTTATTACCCAATAAGAGATAGACAGCATTATGGGATATAAAATGGATAATTTTAATTATATTAAATTAAAAAGTTTTTGCACAAATGAAACCAATGCAGCCAAAAGTAGAAGGAAAGATGAAAACTGGGGAAAAAATATTTACAACGTTTCTCTGATAAAGGCTTCATCTCTCAAATATACAGAGAATTGAGTCAAATTTATAATAATATGAGTTATTTCCCAATTGATAAATGGTTAAAGGATATGAACTGTTTTTAGATGAAGAAATCAAAGCTATCTATAGTCATATGAAAAAACGCTCTAAATTACTACTGATTAGAGAAATGCAAAGTATTTGCAATCTGAGGTATCAGATTGGCTAATGTGACAGAAAAGGAAAATGAGAAATATTGGAGGGAATATGGGAAAACTGGAGCACTAATGCACTCTGAGTAGAGTTGTGAACTAGTCCAACCATTCTGGAGAGTGATTTGGAACTATGCTCGAAGGGCCATAAAACCTTTGACCCAGAAATATTACTACTAGGTCTTCAGGGAAGAAGTAGCATTCAAGCTGGACCTTGAAGGAAGAGATCAGGAAGAACAAGGAGTCCATTTTGGCTGGAATGTAGGGGAATAAGGTGAAAGCAGGATGAAGAGGTCAAGTGGAACTTAAAAAGTAAAGGCTACAATAAAAAGGGTATGAGCTGGTATGGTTTCCAGAGGTACTAAAACGAGAATGGAGAATGTGAGGAGTAGAACTGAGGCAGCAGAGCCTCAGCAGTGATGCTGAAAGCTATACTAGGTGGCTGCAAAACTGAGTTGTAGCCAGAACATATGAACAGATGACAACTTCATAAGAGAAACTTAAGAACCTAGAATACTAAGAACCTAAATCAAGGAGCTTTATAATGATTCAATAAGAGCACCAAAAGAGATAGGACACAAATAAATATGGGAAGATAAGAGGGAAGAAAGCAAGACCAAAAGAATGTATACACTGGCTATAATTATGTAAATAAAAGCAGTAATAAAATCTGGAAAAAAATAAACAGAAAAGTTCAAAGAGGGCCAAAGTAACAAAGATGACTTTTGTTATTACTTTGTTAAAATTTACTTAAATCTAAAAAACAAACTACAAATACTGGAGGTTTATGGTTTTAGGTATAATTTTTTTTGTTTGGTTCTTATTTGTATATTTATGTTCATTGATGGTTGTTAAATTTAATTTTTTAAAAGGAAAAGAAGAAAAAAAGATGGAAAAGGCCAGCACTATAGAAACCACACTGTGGGAAATGACTGAAGAACATTTCCCAAAACTTATGGATGGCCTCAGCCTAAACATGAAGAGGGCCACAGAGTCTTCTCCATGAATCATCCTCAAAGACAACCCTCCAGACACTTACCTGGCAAGTTAGCAAACTTTAAGAGACAAAGATGGCATTTTCCAAGCTGCCAAGAAGAAAGGAGAGAACATTTAGAGATCTGAGAATAAGAAATGACTTGGGACATGCCCCAAAGATCTTTGAGAAGAACAGGATGGGGCCAGGGTAGGGGAGAGGAAAGAACCCAGAAAGAACAAGAGAAATAAGAGTTATCCCACTAGTATAGTACCAAGCCAGAAGACACAAACAGATGACCTTATTTCAAGTTCATTTTTAGAATCAGAGAATTGCAAGCTGACTTTAGAAACTATTGCAGGTCTTTGCAGAAATGAAGGAAATATTTTGTTAAAGTCTCACATGTGGCAAGATCAATAAAAGAAACTACAGAGACCTGAAAAAAGATCAGACATACTCGATAGATTAAAAAAAGGAAGGTAATGCAAAAAAAAAAAAAAATACACAACAGCGGGAAAGTGTCAAAGAATAGAAATACAACCCCAAGGATGCAGGGGTTGGTGAGGGTTAGCTCCCAAAGCTAAATGTCATATTATCCCTAATATAAACCTCAAGGTTTTTCAAGTTAGCAACAAAAAGCAATGGTCAGAAATAAAATGTGTGCAAAATCACAGAAGTTAAAAATCTCAGAAAGTAAGCAAAGATTGTTTTGATCTGATTTATGGAAAATAAGGAGTTTAAAATACACTATAGAAACCGTGTAAAGAGAAGAAAAAGCCCAAAACCATAAAGATAAACTTACAAGGTGAGCAGAAACCTAATCTGACAATAAATGGGCTGAATTCTCCTATTAAAATAATGGGCAGGGGGAGTCACTGTTAGTTGGATTTTGTCTTTAACCTATGACAGCAATGGACTTAGATTCACAAGAGTTGGGTTTTACTTCTAGCTCAGTCCTTCATTTGCTGGGTGACTAGGGTAAAATTGCTATCCTTCTCAAGGCCTCAGTTTCCTTATCTGAAAATTAGAGGTTTATATTCAATCTTTGAGGGCCCTTAGAATTACAATAAAGGCAGGGGTAAGTAACAGATAAAGCAGATTACAGAGCAAAGGGCACTAAAACTCATACAAGGACACTGTGTAACATTAAACACCGAAAATCTAGCAATATTGAATCTCTGGCCCAGACAACATGGCAACAAAAAAACAATAATGAAAGACCGTGTACTTTGAACAAAGAAACAGAGAGGAATATAATTGTAACCAGAGACTGTAATATTAGAAAATAACTTACCAGGTAGACAGAGAATTAATAAATGATTAAAGAGCTGAATAACACAATAGATAAGGTGGAGTTAATTAACATGATGAAGTGGTGGCTAGGTGAGGGAATGGAAGGAATACTGGCCTGGTAGTCAGGAGACCTGGGTTCAGACTCTGCCTCTAATTTGCTGTGTGACCTTGGGCAGTTACTTCCTTTTCCGAGGCCTTAGTTATGAAGTTAATTCTAAGATACTATACCAGGATATAAAAACATGTTTTGTAAGTGGGGGGAAAAAAGGGCAGAAATCCTACACACTATATTTGCAGACTACATTAAAAATAGAAACAACAAAACACACAATTAAAAGGCACCCAGCCACATGAAAACCTTAAAAGTCTTAATTCCTGGTCAAAAAGGATAGCCAGAAAGGGGCAGCTTGGTGGTACCATGGATAAAGTGCTAACCCTGAAGTCAGGTGCCTGTATGACCCTGGGCAAGTCACTTAACCCTGACTGCCTCCAAAAAAAGAAGAAAAAGGATAGCCAGATAACAACAAAATACTTAGGAAAACAACAAATATAAATAACACACAAAGGTTTATAGAATGCTATCAAAGCAGAATCAAAAGAAAAATTCCTTGCCCTAAGAAAAAAAGAGCTAGTGAATTTCCTATTTAAAGAACTTTTAAACAGAACCACTTGACAAGTCAAAATAAAATAGAAAAATTAAAATTAAAAAAACAAACAAACAAACTAGAAACAGCAATCTCTACCCTTCTCTAGGGTTTAATTTTCTCACAGGGTAAAACGAAGGGGCTGGACTGGACTCTAAAAGAGCAGCAAGATATAGTGGAAGAAGCACTGGATTTGGAGCAGGAATACTTCAATTCTCAACTCAGACATTTCTTAGCTGTTTGCCCATGGCCAACTCACTTCACATTTATGAGCTTTAGTTTCCTAATCCATAAAATGGACATCACACTTGTACTATCTACCTCATGGGGTCATCTGTAAATGGTAAAGCACTACAGATCCAGGCAGCTCTACCAATCTGGAAATGCTCTGAATAGAGGCACAGTGTTTTTGCCTTTCTTTGTCTCTCCAAGCAGGGCTTAGCATAGTGCCTGGCAAATAGTAATTGCTTAAAAAAATGCTTGTTGACTGACAAAGAAGCTCATTACCAGTTTGCCTACAGGGTGATAAATTTTTTGGCCACAGCATCTCTGCAAAACTATCTACTGAGTCCGATGTGGAGACTGATTAGTGGAATGCCCCTACCAACAAAACCACACATTTTTGAAGTAATGAAATACAAATAAAAATACCAATGGAATTTTAATAGGTCAGATTTATGATTTCATCAGTACCTGCACTACAACTTATAGTCTTAGAGTTGTCTGAGGCATTAAAAGATTAAGTGACTTGCACAGAGTCACAGAGCCAGGATATATCTGAAGTGGTACTTGAATCCAGGATATCCTGACTCTGAAAAGTCAGATCTCTCTCCACTATACCATGCTGTTTCTCATTAATGGGTTACTTTCTAGAATTAGGTAGTGATTACAAATGGATACAGAAAAATAGGTGGACAATAATATTAAGTGGACATCTGGGAGGAAAAATGAGGATGGAGGACTTGCTCTGCTAGGTATTAAATTGTCCTACAGAGTGATAAAAATTTTTTAAAAATATGCTATTAGATGAAAAGAGAATGGACAATCTGGAATTAGAACCAAAGGCCTGTAGAATATTATAGAATCTGCAAAATCCAAGGGCACAAAATACTGGGGAAGGATTCTTTTTTTTTTTTTTGGTAACAGGGAAGGATTCTTTACTTAAAAAACAAAACAAAACAAATTACTGGGAAAACTGGATAGCTATGTGTGAAAAATGGGATTATACATAATCTCACATCATATACCAAAAGAAATCTGAAATGGATCAACAATCTAAATATTAAAAAAGAAAAGAAGACTGAATGGTGCAATGGAATTATAATCGCAATTGTAAAGATGAGGTAAATTCTTAGTCATCCAAACAATAGAAAAAATTACAGGAAACAAATTAGATGGATTTGATCATATTGATATTCAAACATTTATTAAGCAGCTTCTATGTTTTTACAGAACAAAGAGCAAGGTGTTCAGAATATGAAGAAAAGAAACAGAACAGGAAAAAAAATAACTTTGCCATAAATATGTCGATAAAAATCTGGCATTCCAATTTATGAAAAGTAAGATTCTTTCCTCAACACGTCAAAAGGCAGAAAAAGATAGCCCTCCAAGGGAAACCACCTCCCTAAATTATCAATAATCACCTGAAAATTTGTTCAGACATTCTAATAACTCAAGAAAAGAAATTTTAAACAACTCTGAAATATCACTGTGCATTTATTAAGTTGTTAAATATTGATAAAAAAATAGTAAAATTCAGTGCTAGTGGGACTGTACGGAGAAGAAGGGTGATGGATTGGCTGGAGAGCTGGACTGGGGAGTCTGAAGGCTTTGGATCAAATCCCACTTGAGATAATTATTAGTTGTGTAATGACCCTGAACAGTCACTTAAATTCTCAGAGTCTCAGTTTCTTCATCTATAAAATGGAGATATCTATAATAGCACTTATGTCATAGCGCTGTGCTGAAAATAAATGAAATGTACATAAAGCACTTTGCAAACCTTAAAGTACTATATAAATGAGTTGTCACTAACAGGCACATGATGACACCGCTGCTGGAGACTAAGAATTGCCACAGTCTTTTTTGCAAAGCTACAGAGCATTCCACAGAACTGTTTTGTTTATACTCTTGGATCTAGTAATATTACTACTAAGACCAAATCTTAAGGAGGTTTTATTTTTGCAAGAAGATACCCTGCGAAATTGTGGAATATGAATGCAACAGAAATGATTATGCTATAAGAAATCACATTAATGAAGAATCCAAAGTACTAAGGGGAGGCTTATATGAAATTATGCAGAGCAAAGGCAGCACAATCAGAACAAAGGAAAAAAACCCTATATATACAATATGCACATTTTTTAAAAGACTAAACTAAACAGAAGTTTATAGCTTCACAATCTTTTTATTATTATTTATATATCAATAACGTTTGTTTTTCTTACTGAGCTTCTATTTTCCTTCCCAAGTTTATACTAAAATCAAAAGAGAAATGAAAGTTATCTCTAAGGTCCCTTCCAGCTTTAGCATTTTATGTTGCTAGGAAATAAACAAATGGATAGAAAAAAAAAAAACCAACTCAGCAAAATTGAAAAACAACCATAAATCAAAAGTTGATCTTTGAGAAAAAAAATGTAAACACAACCCAATGAATTGTCAGCAAAATTGATGAAGAAAAAAAAGAAAATGTGAATTAGTAAAACCAGTAGATTATAGCAAATACAAAAAAAATTACAAAAATTAGAAAGTGGGATTATTATTCTCAGTCCTAGGTCAGATACAACTGATAACATAGTAGAAATAGATGACTAACTATTTCCCTCTCACTGCCCCCCATCCCCCTTTCTCCGCCCACCCTGGGCCCCATCCTAAGAAAAGAATCTGGCACTGATAAAGTAACAGAAAATAATTTTGGAGATTGAAGGTGCTTAGAGATGATCTAGCCCAACCCTCCCCATTTCACAGATAAGGAAAATGAAGTCCTAATAAAGGGAGTAATTTGGTCAAGATCATACAGCTAGTAATGTGACAGATCCATAACTAGAACTCAGGTCTCTTAATTCCCAGGCTGGGGCTGAGCCATCTTGATTTGCTGAAGCTTCCTCCTCACCTGCTGTCCACCTCCTTACCCCACGGATAAAGAAGAAAATACTCTTCATTCTAAATTAATGCTTCAAATATATCAAAAAGGTTACACAATATGATGTTAGGAGCTAAATCTTATTTTAATTCCCCAACCAGACAAGGCAAACAATGGAAAATGGCAGTTCAAGCATACTTAATTAGCACATGTGTAAAAATCCAAAGCAATGTGTGGGCAAACAAAATACACATTTACTTCAAAATATCACTCCTTCTGTCTGGCCAAAGTGACTTCCTCCCAAATGGAAAGCTCCTTGAGCTCAACAATCTCAACTCTTTCGTCCTTACTTGGATCTTCCCCAGCTGGCTATGGGGCCTCTGGCATTTAATCTTTGCTTTTCAATGAATGTAAGGCTAGTTACACTTACCATGTTCAAAAAATAGATAAAATCCCTCCATTACCTCAATGGATAATTGAGAAAGTAGTCAAGAAAATTCAATGTCTAATCATGACGAGAACTTTTTTTTTTTTAATGGGTATGGGGAATCTGGTGTCTTTAGAGGGTAATTAACTTTCTGTTCTCTGGTCTATAAAATGAAGGGGCTGAACTAGGTATCATTTTTTATTCTTCTGGCCCTGGCATGCTACAAGAACCAATACTAAACAGAAAAGCTCTAGGTTAATTCTCTCAAAAAACCAGCAACAAGTCAAGGATGCTCCAATTACCATTTGTATTTAATATAGTGGGGGCAGCTATAAGAGACGAATAACGGGTACAGAGTTAAATTTAAAAATTACTTTTTGCAGATGACATTTTCATCTAGAAAAATTGGGAAAATAAATTTAAAAATGACTAGAAGTCAAAAGTGAGTTTAGCAAAGCTGCAGGGATAAAATAAATATATAAATCTCAATTCCAATACTGTACCTTAGTGATATAAGGCTAGAAAAACACAATGAAAATAAGGACTTCTACTCAGAAGTAACAAAAACCATTAGAGATGAATACAACCCACGACGCAAATATTTTTTAAAAAGAGAAATTATTTATAATGATAGTGATAGTTTTATGATTATAGGGCACTTTAGATACATTATTTGACTTTCATACCAACCTGGTGAAATATGTTAAATATTATCCCCATTTTACAGATGAGGAAAACCAAAGCCTAGAAAAGTTAAATGACTTGCCCACAGTGACAGTTGATGGCAGTGTTGGGATTCTAACTCAGGTTTCCTGACTCAAAGTCCTATGTTCTTTCTACTTGCTCAGCCTGCTTCTCTTAAAAAAACAAAATGAAAGAAACTATGACAGACTAATGGGAGAACTAGAGGAGGCTTCGAATAAAAGGCAGCTGAGCTAGAAGGTCTTTGCATATGGGGGCTGACGACAAACTGTGTCTGTTGTCTGAGGACTAGACTAGCTCTGTCTGGCCAGGCGCATCATTAGAAGTCCAGGTGATGAATTTCTGTTGGCCCACAACAACGCATGAAGCTGTCTCCCAAGGTTTGGAGGAATTGTCCTTGACCGGAAGGAAGTACCAATGCTAGCATGTGGTTAAGTATTAATGTGTGAATAAAAGCAACAACACTAATCAGAACACCCCATTCTTCGGAAAATGGCCTTTAATGTAAATGCTGGGATATGTGTTTTATATTGGGAAAGACAGCTCTTCTAGTCAGCTTCTCACAGACTTACATCAAGACCTATTTTCTGTAGCCACACTCATTCACCTGTCTAGTTTATGGTCTGACTGAGACAGATATAGCGTTATGGCTCATCTACCTTGAATGAATAGACTTTTGAAATTCAACTATAAGTTAGTAAACGTACTACCCTGTGTCTAGCTGCAATGTGTTTCAGCAAATGCTATGGCCCACGAACTTGAAGGAATAAGAGTGGAGGGGCAGAGAAGCGATAAGAATTTTCAGTTTTAAGGCTACTGTTAACAGAGATGTAACAATACTTTCCTGTGGCTTTATGACTGACTGAAGTCCTCTCGCTGAACTTTAGGCCTGAAACACCTCCCAGTTAGTCATCAATGCTAGGTGATATGCTGTTTCAAGGTCATTTCTGTCCATGGGGCTTATTGTTCTGGGATATCAAGAGAAAACCCCCAAATTCTAGCTCTAATTTTTTGGACTAAAAAAGTTTTATTGGGAAAAGAAAAAAGGTATCCTGTGGCCTTGTTCTTTCCAGCCCTGCCTACACCAGGCAGGAATAGCAGTTTACATTTTTATAATTCATTAAAATTTTAAAAGCATAAAATATTAGCCTCGTTGTCTAAATGAGAAGACTGAGCCTCCAGGAAGTAAAGTGACTTGCTAGCCAGTAGTGGAGTTAGGATTTCAAACCAGATCTTCTTACTTCAAGGTCTGTGTTCTTTCCACTACTCAACGCAGCTCACTTCCTCATGACCACCAAATAAAAGTACTAGGGCTAGGAACCTAGCTTACGTAAAATCAGATAAAACTGAATCATTCATTGACTCACAAACATTTAAAAATCCCCAAATAATTTGGATGTACCTCTTCAATGTTCCGAATCCAGTTCCGGATATTATCAAAAGATTTCTCATTGGTGATGTCATAGACCAGCATGATGCCCTATAAAAAGATAAATTAATAAATGCCTCTGTTAAAAAAGCTAAGAAATCTTGAAAGTTGGACCCACACCCCAATGGCATTCTATGACCTCAACCTAGTACTCACAAGCCTCACAGCCCTTCTGTAGGTGGAGATGGGAATCAGTGAGAAAAGAATGGTTTATGTGGGAGATCTGCACATTAAACTCAGCTCAAGTTAAAGCAGAAAGGACCAGAAAAACTGGCTGTAATGAAGTAACAGGGGCTTGAAAACAAGCCAAACGGCTGGAATAAATAGGATATGAGCAAGTTCAGCTTGGATTATCTGACACTGTACTTTTATTAAAGAACAAAAGGGGATCTCATCAGCTGGGAAAAATCACTGTTTTGAATTGTTTTATTATGAATAAATCAACATTAGATAGGAACAGTAGAGTGTAGTGAAGAGAACAATGGAGGCAGGAGCACCAGGTTCTGGTCTCTGCTCTGTTACTTGTTAACCATATAACCACAGGCAAACCAGGACTAGAAGAGCTCTGAGCTCCCTCCCAGCCTCAAAGATTTGAGCCTACGATTTCAACGGAGTTGAGGTTTCTTTATCTATAAAATGGGAATACTAATTACTAAGTTTCTGAAAATAATTCTGCCTTACTAATGACTTGAATCTCAAATAACTGCTTTGCAGTTTACAAAGTATTTTCAACCTAAAAGCCCCATAAGGTAGACTGCATAAATATCATCCTCACGTTACAGATGATGAAACAGGTTCTGAGACAGGAAGTGACCTGCCCATGGTCACACAGTGTCAGAGGCAGGACCACAATCCACAAGATCAGGGGTTTGGGGCTGGCTGAAACTCTAGGGGCTACCTAGTCAATCCCCTTGTTTTATAGATGAAGAAACTAAGGCCCAGAGAGGTCAAATGGCTTGCCTGTAGAAAGTGGCTAGGCTGGGATCTGAACCAAGGTCCCTCTGATTCCAAATCTAGCACTTTTTGTCTCGCACCACTCTGGCCTTCTGACTCCATGTCCAATGTTCTTTCCTAATTCTCCTACAAGTTTCATTACAGATTTAAAATGACTACATCCTTTTTCATTTTCTTCAAGGGTCTGTTTGCCAATCATCACCATACTCTTGAGAAAAAACACCCATACTCTACATGGCTACATTATTCAAACAGCCAATCACTGTACAGCCAACTCTAGAAAGAGATTTTTTTTCCTTCTAAGTACAAAATATTCTGTAGTTTTAAAGCCTGTACACTTAAAGATAAAAGATAATTATAATTTTTTTAAAAATCCATACCATTGCACCTCTGTAGTATGCAGTTGTAATTGTTCGAAACCGTTCCTGACCAGCGGTGTCCCTAAAACAAAAAGATTATGAGTTTTTAAAAATGTCCAATTATATTCACTCATATTCATGAGGATGGAATTCAACAAACATTTATCAGTGATCTATAGTGTACAGAGAACTGTGTTAGCACTGGGAGCAAGAGAAATTTTAGCTAATGGCCTTTGCTTTCTAATAGAGGCATATGACACACGGTTAACTATAATGCAAAATAATACATAAGAGGGTGCTAATAAAGGCTATCTGAGGTCCAAGAGGAAAGTAAATATTATAATCTAGGGAAGGCTGGAAAATGTTTTCATGGAGAATGAATTTGAGCTGAGCCTTAAAAGACAGGCTGGATTTCAATAGGAAGGGTGGGGAGATGGTGCATTTAAGATGTAATGAACTGTATATAAAAAAAGCACAAAATAGGAAATCGAGGGAGGTATAATTGGGCGACAAATTGTCCAGTTTGGCTATGGAAAAGAGTCTGTTGAGGGAAATAGTATAAGACAATGCTGGAAAATGTAAGGCCCTGAATGTCAGGATAAAGAATTTGATTTCCATTTGGCCAAAGGGGAGCTACCAAAGGATTCTGAGTAGAGGAGTGACATGACCAGGTCTATGTGTAAGGAAGAGTAATCAGGCAAGAGTGTGAAGGACAGATTAGAGGAGAGAGGGAAAGACCGTGAAGGGACTGGGCTTGGGGAGATGAGAATTTGGTTGTCTCACAAGAACAATATATGGAAATTACTGAGTAATGCAAACCTGGAATCATTTATGTTAAAACTCAACCATGCTTATCTAGCACAATGCAGGTATTTTAAAAAATCCATTAAATTGAGTCAAACCAACCTGGGAAGCCTAAAACTAAACTTATCTGTTTGCAGCATCTGTTCATATGTTAAAATCTGAGTACTATTCCATCGTAAACGTCCATTCTTGGCAGCAAAACAAAATGTATAAATCATAGGTATGCCTAAGTACACCAAGAATTCATCTACAGTATTCTTAGGTCCAAGGTTTAGAGTCCTGGCCAGTTTGGCACATTTTATTGCATTATGGGAATTCACTCCCAAGGTCTTGAAAATGAAAACATGTATTTTAAGCAAGACATGTCTGTTTTTAAACTTTGCTTTGAGATTTCAGGAAAACACGCAAAGTAATGTTTGCATTAGTGATATCTCTCTCCTTGGATCTTCAACAAGAAAATAAAGTGGAATATGAAGAAGCCAGTCTACTATGCACTGATATGATCCAAACACAATGTGAGCTGGTATTACTTCTCTGTCCTAGTGAGAGGCAGATACAGGCTTTCTCCCAAATTAAATGCAAGTAGACAGGGATGACAGACTAAACTCACATGGAACTAAGAGTGTATCTGGCCAGCTCTTGACAATCTTGGAATGTTATATGATTGCAAAAGTTCAGCTTAAAGAAAACCCAAATGGAGTGCTCAGAAAGTCCCAACAACACAAAGCCTATGCCTGAGAGCCAAAAGGAAAATAGCTCCTTTGAGCTGGGTGTGAAACACAAAACTCTTTTGAAGAAAACCTGTTTGTTCAAGTGACTAGCCAGAGTTGTGTAAACAATTAGACACAGTCGAGATTTTTAAGGGAGGGGGAGGGGGAAGAGGAGAAGCTTCATAAGGGGTGCTGTCCTGTTTCATTGACACTGAATTCTTCAAATCAATATACTGTAGAAATTAAAGGTACTAGCAAAATGCATCAATGAAGACAAGATCATTTAAAAAAATACATAAGTACTAATAGTATAAAGATGCTTACCATATCTGTAGTTTAATTCTTTTGCCATCTAGCTCTATGGTTCTAATTTTGAAGTCAATTCCTGAAAGAAAAAAATGACATTACTAGTACATTTCAGAAGTTCACTATTGCTTTTGTAATGTGTTTTCATTACTGCCTCCAAGTCCACCTTTCACCTCAGTGAAATCAACCATACACATCCCTAACTCAGCTATCCAAATTGTACATTTACAAAAGTCCCTTCGGGGCTATATGAAATGGAGCCTGAATGATGAGTATTGATCCCAAGAGGACAAAGAGCCAAGTTTAAATGATAAGAGTCTTAAGGGAACCAAAAGAAAGTATATATGGAAAAACAATGGCAAAATTCACAGCAGACAATTAATCCAAAGCAAAAGAAGAGACTATCACATTATACTGCAAAAACAAAATGCCCTCATACACCTTGCCTTCCACTGTGTCCTAGGGTTTGACTGCTAGATGCTGATTCTAATTAAAGTCCTCTTCACTTTTTGTGACAAGAATTTAAAGAGACATGTGATCAGAGGTGATGAATTTGTACTGCCCTTAAGGCAACACTTCATTTCATATTTTCCTTTGGCTTTGTTAATACCATAAGCTTAATTAAGAAGTGTAATTTATGGGGTTCAGGAATCAGGACTAATTATAAGGTAAAGTGACAAGATGGTGTAGTGGATAGAACTGACCTTGGAGTCAGTAAGACTTGGGTGTGAATCCCACCTTAGTGGCCCTGTCACCAAGCAGCTATGTGTCCCCGGGCAAGTCATTTAACTTTTCAGTGACCCTGACAACTCTCCAAGACTGTAAAATGCAGAGTGTCAATCTGTACTGGGAGACGGGATTTGCTCTTAGGGAGTTCCCCCAAACTACAGCAATCACAGGGTCAGTTTCCATTCTCCCCTCTTCCCCCAAATTACAAAGTAACAAACCTTCCTGCCAATACTGAGATTAAAGACAATAGAGAAACTAAACTTCATTGAGCTGGGAGTACCAATATGTGGGGTCTAGGCTGGGCTTTGCCACTACTCCCTGGGTAACCTGAGCCAAAAGTCATTCTCTGGGCATATTTTCCATCAGTGAAATGAAGGGCTGGAACAAAATGATCTCACAGCTCACTGCTGTTTGAAAACACTAGGATTTCTAAATGAAAACTCCAGAGTGGATCTTGGTAGCACTGGTAAGGAGCTGAAAAACTTCTAAGCTGAAACCTTCAGGGAATAAATAGAATTGAGGTCTAAGTTAAGCATTAGCTATGCTACTACCACATATATAGTACTTTCTGATTTGCAGGGAAGTGAAAAGGTTGTAACTTCCACTTCTCAGAGGGTTTTAAAGAAACCAGAATGAATTAGTAAGAAAGAAACCTATGCTCAGAATGGGACACTGAACCAGCTATTTGGATTCCCTTCGCTAAGGCCTCAGGCCTCTAAGAATAGGAAATTTCAGAAACTCCAAGAGGGCAGGGACCATTCTGTCACATAATCAATGCTTTGGAGCTGGAAGGGACCTCAAAGGTCATCTAGTTCAACTCTTTCACCACTTTTGGTATCCCTATCCCTTAGCACAGTGTCAGCTAGTAGTAAGTGCTTGATGTTTATTGAGTTGAATTGAATACAGATGAAGAAACCCAGAGAATTAAAGTGACTTCCCCAAGGTCACACAGGTAGTTACACAGTAGAACCAACCAAGTTGTAAAGTCCAGATCATCTGACTCCAAAAGTCAATCTTTCTAGGCACTACTCTGCCTCTCCCAGTCAGCAAATTTCTGAATGGAACCAGCTCTGTCCAAGTTACTCTAAAAGCTAGAAGAACACTGCCAGCAGCTCCGTAAGTACCCACTATTCAATACCATTCATATTCACATCTTTATTCGACAAGTCTCATTTATGGTCAATGCAGGAGCTTTCTAAACTGAAAGTTCCTTTACGGAGTAACAGCTGGACTTTCTGAGCATGAAGATAGGGAAGTCTGGCTGAAGCTGATTAAGGTGCAGTGGGTTGCTTTTATCTGATAGTCATCTACTTTTGATGACACAAAGGAAGGTACTATCACTTCATCTTAGCTTTGGGACTACTTTAACCTTATAATAATGACAGGGCTGGAAACAGGAACTAAGGTTACTAACTCTCAACAAAATGTCATAAACCATAAAGGACTATACAAATATGAGCTATTATTAGACACGTGAGAGAACATCTAGTTTGATCCCCTCATTTTACAGATGGGAAAACTGAGGCCTAGAGGGGGGAAGTAACTTGCTCAAGGTCACAGAGTTAGTGATAGTCAGAATTAGAACCCAGGACTTCTGGCATTCTTTCCATTCTATACTACTGCTACTTCCAGTGATCTCTCTTTGGAAATGGGGAAGTCAGAAGGGAAAAGTTGGGAAGTGAGAGGAAAATGGCACTACAATGGTATTTGGTGACCATCTTCTGGGTTTCCAGGCTCCACTTCCACTTCCATAGCCAAAATACTTAGTAGAAACAGAACTGTGGTAAGGCCTCAAGTACTCATACTTGGAATTCAATATGAGACTAGTTGCTGGCAGAAAGAGCTCTACACAGAATCTGTGCCTTGTAGGTGCTCAAGAAACCTTTGGTGACCTGGAGAGAATCAGCGGCCCCATGTCACTAGTCTCAGCAATGTGACTACCTATCTCTTTGTGACCTTGGGTACATTATTCCTCTCCTCTGGGCCTCAGCTTCCTGATCTATAAAATAGGGTCGGGTGGTACAGAACTGGACTAATGGATCTCAGACGTCGCCTTTATCATCGTGTCAGAGGCCGGGAACTTAGGGTAGAGAGGACGCAGCATCCCTGGGGGGGGGAATAGGAATGGTGAAGTGTGCCCCTAGCTTCGTGGGGGCATGGGAGGGAGAGCCCCAAATAAAAGAGAGCCCCTTTTATGGGGACAGCCCCATAAAAACCCATGGTAAGACCCTCTTTCCCCTCGGGTTGACTGGACACACTGTCAGCCTTTGAACCTGGGACAGAGGGACAAACTGATGCCCGGTAGTCCAGCGTGCCACAGCTATTTGGCCCCCCGACCCTGTCCCGACCATCCCAGGCCCTCCCCTCCCACAGCCAGGATCTCCCCAACCACGGAGGATGGGTGGGTGGGGGCTGTGCCTCCACCATTACCCCGTTTCCGTTGTCCCCCCATCCCCTGCCGGCACCCCCTGTTCTCTCAGTTCCTTCTGTGGCTCCTTCTCAGTTCCCGCGGTCGTTCCCTCTCAGACATCCCGGCCCCCAGTGGTTCCCTTCACAGCCCGCCCCCCACCCAGCCCCGGGCCCCTCGTTCCCCCGTTGTTCCCTCTCGGTCAGCCTGTTGCCTCTGAGTCTCCCCGCACCCCAGCCCTTGCTGCCCCGTTCCCTCTCATCCCTCAGTCCCCCCTGGGCCCTGCTGGCCGTCCGCGGCCCCATTCCCTCCCGGCCACCCAGGGCCCCGCCTCTCTGCCCCTCGTCCCGTTCCCGCTACCTATGGTGGAGATGAAGGTGGAGTTGAAGGCGTCCTCGGAGAATCGGAACAGGACACAGGTCTTCCCCACCCCCGAGTCCCCGATCAGCAGTAGCTTGAACAGGTAATCGTAGGTCTTCGCCATATTACACACTATACCTCCTCGACGGGAAGTGCCGGCGGCGCCTCGACACTGGACGCCGCCCTTGTCAATCTGCGGAGCGCCCGCCCACGATTGGCCGAGATCCCACTGCGCGTCACGGCAGCCACCGCCCACCCCTCGCCGGGCCCCCAGACCCTTCGGCGGGCTCCGGGAAGAAGATGGGTAGACGAAGCAGGAAGCAACCCTGAGCGTGCTTCCCATTGGCTGGGGTCGCGTTCACTTCGACAGCACGGCCTCGGGATTGGCCAGAGATAGAGACCCGAGGTTCAAATGGGGACTAGAGCGAGATGGGGTGGAGGCGGGGACAGGGGAGGGAGGGTGCCGCTAACTCCCCGAGCTGAGCCCAGAGACCCCGCCCTTGCCCTCAGCTGGGCGGGGGAGACCCAGCCCGGCTCCCGCGCCCGAGGCGAGGCTCCGCCCCTTCTGTGGGGCGCGGGAGGAGAGTCACGTGAGAGGAAAGGGCGGGGCCTGGGAGAGGGGCGGGGCGCTGAGGGGGGAGCTCTGGAGTCAGGAGCAGCCGTTAATCACTCTCAGCAGCCGTTAACTGAAGCTGCCGGCAGGAGGCGGTCGGCTTCTCCTCGGCCTCCGCCGGGGCTGGAGGAGGAAGTGAGCGGGTCCTGACCCTGGCTTGCGGCAGCTGACCTCAGCCCGAACCAGCGGCCCCCGAGCCGGCCGCCAGACCCCGGACCCCAGGGCTCCTCCACGAGGCCCCCGCCTCTACCAGGGCGTCATTCATCGGTCCGTCCGTCCGTCCGTCCATTCATTCATTCGTTCATTCATTCATTCATTTGTTCATTCATTCATTCATCCATCCATCGGTCCCTTCATTCATCCATTGTTCTGTCTCCCCCCCCCTCCCCTCGAATTCCTTTCACGACACTCTAGCAGCTTCCTCCCTCTCATCTTTCCTTCTTTCCTTCCTTTCTTCCTTCCTCCCTCCCTCGCTTCCATCTTTCCTTCTTTCCTTCCTTTCTTCCTTCCTCCCTCCCTCTCTTCCATCTTTCCTTCTTTCCTTCCTTCCTTCCTCCCTCCCTCGCTTCCATCTTTCCTTCCTTTCTTCCTTCCTCCCTCCCTCTCTTCCCTCTTTCCTTCTTTCCTTCCTTCCTCCCTCCCTCCCTTCCATCTTTCCTTCTTTCCTTCCTTTCTTCCTTCCTCCCTCGCTTCCATCTTTCTTTCCTTCCTTTCTTCCTTCCTTCCTCCCTCACATCTTCATCTTTCCTTCTTTCCTTTTTCTGCCTTCCTTCCTCCTCCCTCCTTCCTTCTTTCCTCCCTCTCTTTCATCTTTCCTTTTCTTTCCTCCCTCCCTACCTCTCTCCTTTACTTCCTTCCTTCCTTCCTTTCTACTTTCCTACCAGTACTGCTCTCAATTTTTTATGACGCACTGACTAATGGTCACACCTCTATCCGCAGAACTTTGACTTCCAGGGTGGATTAAAGAAAAAAATGGGTCTCTCTCCTCTTCAAACAGCTTCAGTGGATGCCCATTCCCTACCAGATGACATATGTACAAGTTGGCCTTGCAGGCCCTCTGCAGTCAGACTCCCTTCTGACTGGTCACCCCTTTTCAAATCAACGGAGTTTCAGACGTAGTTTCAGACATAGACACATAACTGAAATATGTATAGCATCCCATGATAAGTGCATTGGAGAGGTGCAAAACACATTACTGTGTGAGGGAGATTGTTACCTGACCCCTCCCTCCCACTAGGGAAAGCTTGCTGGAAGTGGAATTTGATTTGAAGGTGAAAGGATAAATTGTGTTGTGTCTTGGTTCCCACCCCAATTTATTTTTAATGGGACCTGTGATTTCATTGGTATGGTGAACTGGAACTCCTATTTAGAGAGACACCTGCTCTGCCCTGAAGTCTTAGGGAGAGGGCACAGAAAGGTGAATCGGCTTGCCTATGGTGAAACAGCCAGTTTGAACTGGAGGCTGTAACTGAACAAAGGTCATCCTGACTCAGGCTAGCTGTCTACATATTACACCATTGTCTCTTTCTTTCCTCCCATACGATTCCCCTGTTTTTATTTTGTATCAGACTCTTACAAACCTATGGTTTCACTGATATAAGGAACTCCCAAATGAGGGAACATTCTCTACCAAGCATGGTGGCTCCTTTTGTGTGACTTAAAATCTCAAGAGAGTTGCCTAAAGTATGGAGAAGTTGAATCACACAGTCAGTATGTATCAGGCAGCACGGAACCTGGCCTTTCTAGCTCAAAGGCTAGCACTAGCCCATGCTGCCCCACTCTACCTTTTATATCTTGTAAAGTCAATAAGCCTTTACTAGTGCCCATTCGAAGCTCTCTGCTAAACTCTGGGAATGCAAAGAAAGACCAAAACAGTCCCTGCCCTCAAGAAGTTTACAATCAAATGAGGAGAGGACATGTAAACAACTATTTACAAATAAGATATATACAGGAGAAATTGGAGATCATCTCGCAGGGCAGGCACTAGCATTAACAGGGGATCAGGAAAGGCTTTTTGCAGAAGGTAGAATTTTAGATGGGACTTTAAGGAAGTTGGAAAAGCCAGGAGGCCGAATGGAGGAGGGAAAGGATTCCAAGCCTGGGGGGACAGCCAGTTAAAATGGACAGAGACTGATCTCTCGGGATATGGAGCTTTTTGTTTGAGGTAAGCCTGCACTAGTAAGGAGACCCAGTGTCACTGGATCACCTCTTTGGGAGAGTAAAGTGAAATAAGACTGGACAGCTAAGAAGGGATCTGGTGATGAGTGCTATAAAACCCAAACAGAGGATTTCCTATTTAACCTGGAGACTGAATGGGACACGATCAGACTCTCATTTTAGGAAGATCACTTTGATAGATGAGTGCAGGCTGGGGTGGGAAGGGACTTGAGGCAAGGTGACCAACAAGAAGACGATGGCAAAATACCAGTGTCCAGTGTGAGGTGATAGAGACTTAGAGCAGGGTGGTGACAATATCAAAGGAGAGATGTATAAGAGATGTGAAGGTTGACTCCACAGTACGTATTAATGGATTGGATGTGGGGGCTGAGAATGATATCCGTTTTGTAAGCCTGGGTGACTTTGAAGATGGTGGTGCCCTTGACAGGGAAGTCTAGAGGGAGGGCAGTTTGGGAAAAAGATAATAAATTAAGTTTTGGACATTTTGAATTTAAGATGTCTATGGGGGCATTCAGTTCTAGATGTCCAGTAGGCAGTTGGAAATATAATGAGAGTCAGGAGAAAGGTTAGGACTGGATAAATCTGAGAATCATCTGCATGGAGATGACAACTGAACCCTTGGGAGCTGGATCACCAAGCAAAATAGTATAGAGTTAAAAGAACCTTGGGGGATGACTATGGTTAGGAGGCATGATCATTATCTTTGGAGAGCTATTACAGTCAAATGATGTGGGAAGCCAGATTCCAGAATTACGAGAGTGAGAGGAAAGGAAATAGAGGCATCAGTTGTAGATGGCCTTCTCAAGGACGTTAGCCATAAAAGGGAGGACAGATGGGATGATAACTAGAAAGGATGGACGGATCAAGTGTTTTTTTTTTTTTTTTTTTGAGGACAGCTGAGATATTGATGTTTGTGGGCATTGGGGAAGCAGCCAATGGATACGGAGAGATTGAAGATTAGTGTGAGGGAGGATATAGAGGCAATCCGCTACAGAAGGTGAGATAGAATGAAATCATTTGTGCAAATGTGTGAGGCATTTGACTTGGCAAGAAGGGCCTCCTCTTCATATGAGAAAAGAGTGAAGTAGAGAGTGGTGGAGGTATCTGAGGGGTGTGAGATGAGGGGAGAGAAGGATGTTCTTTTTTTTTTTCCAGTGAAATATGTGGCAAAGTTCTCAGCTGAAGGAGGGTGGGGAGAGAAGCCATGAGAGGTTTGAGGAGGGATGAAAAGGTTTGCAAAAGCCACTAAAGTAAGCCAGCCTATTGATGAGATGTAGAAGGCAGAGACAACCAAAAAGCTATTGCGATACTTTGGTAATTGCCTTGCCAAAATGAGGACCCAATTGTGTATACTTATATATGCACATACTTTCTCTTTAAAAGAATGTAAGCTACTTGAGAATGGGAACTATATCATCGTTGTCATTTTCTAGTGCTTGGCACGTGGTAGACACTTAATAAATGTGTATTGACAGGAATTCAATGGGCCAAGGGGGAAGTGAGATCATTTCAGGTATAGGGGACGGTGAGAGCAAGGGCATAGAAGTGAGAGAGAGGGCAGGGTTGTTTCAGGAGATAAAGGTTTGAGTGCTAAGAAGAGTACCAGAAGAGGACAGAATAGCTGTGCATTTAACAAACAATGAATGCCGCCCTACTTTGTTCAAGGCACTGTGGGAAATGTAGGTGAGGGAAAAATGCTTGTAAAGAAACTGCCCAGAATCCCAGAGTCTCAGAGTTTGGGAGGGAACTCAGGGATTGCCTAGGCCAACCTGGACTGGTTTCTTTTGCATGTACAGCACTGCTGACAAGTGGTAATCCCACTCCAGCTGGAAGATTTTGACCTCTGGGGAACCCACCCACTGTATTGCCCAAGGCATTCCAATCTAGTTTCGCTTAGTTCTCATCTTTAGGAAGTTCTCCAGGTTGGGAAGCTTCAAGTTTCTCTTGAACTTGTTATCTGCCTGCCAGACTTCTAGATTTTGAAGATACCTGTTAACATGCCTATAGTGCATTCAGACTTTCCCCTTCAACTTGCCTACCTCTGTTGAGATCTGTAATATGGAATCTTCCTGGACTATTTTTCTCTCCCTCACCCTGCCATTTAGCTTTCTCCAGGCTAAACACTCCCATTTTCTTCAATCAGTTCTTTGTATGCCATGAATTCAGGCTTTTCATCATCTTGTCCTTTTCTGCAAGCTTTCCAGCTTACCAATGTCCTTCCTAAAATGTGACACCAGAACCCAACACAGTACTCTAGATATGATTTGTCTAGAGCAGAATGCTTCAGGTGCTTAATTTGATTGATTGATTGATATTATCACTTCCACAGTCCTGAACATGCCTGTCTCTTTTAAACATTTTTGACATATTGTTTTTACATCACCAAACTTTCCCACTATGTCCCTCCTTTTTCCTCCCTCCCAGAGAACCATTCCTTAAAATAAAGAATAAAAAAAAAGAGCTAGTTAGCAAAACTAACACATCAATCAAGTCTGACATATGGAATGTTCCACACCCATAGTCTCCTATATCCACAAAGAACAATATTCTTTTTTCTTTTTAAGTACTGGTATCTTTACCAGTAAATATTTCTTAATATTTCTCTTCCTACTCCTTTTTGCAGAAAGCCATCCCTTGTAACAATAAAATTTTTTTTTTTGCATTCATTGTGCCCCCACCTCTTCAAAGAAGGGAGGTACATTTTCCCTTGGTGCTGTTTGGTCACTAAGCCTCTTTTAATGCAGTCCAAGATTGCATGAGTTTACTGCAATATCACAGTTTTGACTCACAGGGAGCTTGCAGGCCATGAAAAACTATTTAGAGATCTTTCTCAGATGAACTGCTGCCTAGCCATGCCTTCCCTGTGTCGTACTTGTTTGTGAAGTTGATTTTTTTTATCTTTAGTGGAATATTTTCCCTGTAAGCCCTATTAAATTTCATCTTAATAGATTTGGCCAATTTTATAGTCTGTCAACATCTTTTTGCCTTTGCTGTTATCACTTGCATTTGGTATACCTTTCACAAGGCAGGCGACACTTCTGTTGAACTGAAATGGAAAGCATTCCCCAGACCACCTTAAACTCCAGTAAACATTTAGTGGCTCTGCCTGTTTTCATTTCTAAGCCAGTTACATGGAAGATCACAACTCGGTAGGATCTGGAGTTTGATACATCCAGTTGAAAGGGTTCTCTCCCTCCTATTAACTCCTGTGTTTTCCCTACCCTTATTTTTATCCTTATGATCTATATATAAAAAAAGCATTCTTGGTTTATTTAATTATTAGTTTTCAGTGGCTACCTAGCTGAAAAGGCTCTTAAATGAGAAAAAGTGGATACAGATGTTTTCATTTATGAGTATAATTGATGTTTCCTTTTATGAATATCCATTGATAATTTAAGAATTCAGCATTTCCATATCTTTCCCCACCACACACACACACATACCACACTACATTCAAAAACTCAAAATAGTTTATGTAAAAATTTATTTGACCAAAAGCTAGAAAAAGTGATACTATTACATATGATACATTTGGTAAAGATCTAAATGAAAAGCACTGGTTTCATTCAGCTTCACATTTCCTAGTGTGTTTCTGGGTAGTGTGATGCTTAATAAATAGGAATGAGGA
This sequence comes from Vombatus ursinus, assembly GCF_900497805.2. NCBI lineage: Eukaryota > Metazoa > Chordata > Mammalia > Diprotodontia > Vombatidae > Vombatus > Vombatus ursinus. Next base: position 2,373,663 of record NW_020954739.1, read on the forward strand.
CTGGGATTATATGTTAGAAGCAGGGTAATTTTTAATCACAACTGTAAACTTGAGTCTTCATATCTGTTCCACACTGCTGTGGAATAAGGAATGTTTTAGCACTGAGCTGTACACAAGGAAACCGTTTAGCAACAACAAATAGGCACTGTCTATTTGAATCTCTGAATCCAGTTAAATTAGGAGGTTTTTGGTCTTTATTAAAGTTGGTCCCAAAAATAGGGATTAAATTCCCTCTGAAATAGAACAATCTTCCACTTGCCATACTATGGCAGTCTAAAATAAAATTAAGACAATTCGAATTTTATTTCTCTTTTAGTGACAGTGAGGCGCGTTTAGTCTTGTTTTTCTAGCGAACAGATTCATGGACACAGAAAGTGGCATGGAAAAGGGCTGACGGGGAGCACTACCATGCTACAACCATCGGAAAGATAGCCACCATATGAATTTCCACTGAATTGCTGGCTGGCTTTGTTGGCTGTTGCTCAGCCATACAGAAATCAGGGAACAGAGCAAACATCGTTCCTTATTTGGAATGAGACTTTCAGTTGAGTCAACTCCTAAATGAGAGAAGTTGGTAAGGTACTATAACTGGTCCAAATATAGGCTGATCTCACCTAAAATCCTTAAAAAAAAATCTCATTTAAAGGAAAAAAAAAGTCTAGGTATACAGTGAAAGTAACATCAATTGTAGGCCACATTTGAGTTTTTATACAAACCATCTATATTTGGACCAATAAAAAACGGAACCTCAAGTATTCATCCAGAAAAAAATCTAGATGTTGTCTATCATCTTTTAAAAGTATTTTCTCAGAGACTGCTCGGAGGATGTTTGCCCTGCAGTATAGAGTGGGAGGAAGGGCCACACTAAATAGGCCATTCTTTGTGGTTTATGACTTCCTAAAACAAACTTCACTATGGATGGAAAGTCCCCACCCATTTTATGAGATGGTCCCTGCCCTTCTGTAAAAAGGCTCAGGGTGACTTGGAATGCTTGTGTTCTTAAATCAACCCAGGCCTGATCCAGTAGCTCAGTTGGGTTCCCTGCTATTGCCTAGAGTGTAACAGAATGCCCTCAATCTTCGAGATTCTGGCCTAAGTTAAATACCCTGCCTGCCTAAGGAAAAAAAATGCAATTTAAGGATAAAAAAAAAAAGGCAACTAGAAGCTTTAGTGTGCTGTTTGAAAGGAGGAACTAGATTTAACTGGTGCCCAAAGCCTCTCTGATAACAAATATTGGTCAGGTATTCATAATTTGATTGACATTTCCAGTAAAGAAAAGATGCAATAATAGAAGAAACTTCTTACAAAGGAAGGGGACAACATGGAGTTCGAGTTTCTGGCAAACAAAATTCTTCTTTTTTGATTCATATACAGTTAAGTTCGTTTAATGTCTGATCCAGTGTCTGATGTAAGCCCACGTTCTCTTCTTTGGCCTGGGCAAGTTTTTCTAGTAGGGATTAAGAGTCGGGGGGAGAAAAAGTTAAAACACATTTAAAAAAAATTTAAACCCACCCAAGCTTATCAAAAGACCTACTTGGGAAATCATAGCTGCTGTTAACCAGTCTAACAGAAACTCATGTCAACTATATCACCTTCACTGCCAGGTTGAACTTTCATCAGATAACTTTTGCTCCTTGAGTGATTTCAAACTTGTGCCTGGTCCTCCCAGGCACAATGTTAAACACATTTTTTGCAGGCACCTGCAATATTTGTTACTTCATGTTCTTTTGGCTGAAAAGCACAACCCCCTAATTTATTGTTTTCTTCTTTGAGAGTATTGATAATGGTCCTGGAGTTTCAAATTCCAGTTTTTCTCCATTGTACAGATATGCGAATCACATTTTTATTTTTATGTGTGGTTCTACTGCATCTCTATACAACCTTCAATACTGCAAGGATGCATGATTTCATTATTGCAGGCATCTCCTCCAGCACAATAGCCCCTTCACACCTCAGTAGACGTCTTTGTGAGTTGTTATAGAGCCTTTCCATGCTCATTGATGCTGGTCATCAGGTGACAGACACAGAGTCTCTCTCACCAGTTCTACTCTGAAAGCCTTTCTAGCTTGGTAGGGTCAAGTCCATTAACATAGGCTTCCAGAGTACAGAGTTACCTCTACACTACAGAAGGGTTACTTATTAGAAGGGTTAGCTACTGAACAAACTAAATACAGTCAACCTCCTCCCCCCCAGCAAGGCAATGTAATGACTTCACTTTTAATTATACCTTAGTCATTTTACTAAACTCCTAATTTGGTGACATAGATAAGACAGAAAATTCACAGGATTTCCATTTAGTGCTGTGTTAGAATGAGCAGGAAGAGATAAAACAGTGGTTTGAAAAAGAGGACAGAGAAAGAACATAGGCAAGGGAAACTTTCTAATGCCAGAAGAATTTAGGTACATTGCAGAAAAAAGAAGTAGCATCTGACCTAGAAGTTGGGGGAGGAGGATTTTTTACTACAACTATTTAGACTTTCAAAAGGCTTTTGACAAAGCTCTAAACCAAAGGCTGTTTAAAAAGTTGAGTCATCACGGATTTGGAGAGCATTGCAGAGGCAGCATAGAATACTGGAAAAGACTACTGGATTTGAAGTCAATGGAGTCAGCTTTGTATCTTGACTCTGCTTCTTATAATTTGTATGATGCTGGGCATGTCACTATCTTCTGCGGGCCTTAGTTTTTCATACTCAAAACAAGGGAGCAGAACTAGATGATATCCAAGGTCCTTTCTAGCTTGAAATATATGATGCTACTATGTTGGATGGGCCCATGGTCTGACAGCTGACTTTGGCAACCATCTGGAAAAGAATGCCTCATGTCTCTGCTTGTGTCCTTTCCTCAGCTCAGGCCACCTCCTCCAGGAAACATTTTCTGACCTTTCATCTGTAAGTGACTTCTTTCTTTCTCTTCAAGTCTTGTGTCATACTAACTCCCTGCCTCTGTACTTAATTACCAATCTTGCACATTGTAGGTGCTTAACAAAGGTTTGCCCAGTTGAATTATGCCTTGTATTACAGTTATTTTTGTGTAGAACTTCTACATGATTGTAAGCTTCTTGAGGGCAGGTACTGGGCTGTTTTTAATCTCTGTATTCCTAATGCCAAGCATAGAATCTCCCACATAGTAAATGCCGATTGAATTAAATCGAATAACTTATCTCCTAACTCTTACCATCTTATGAAGACGACTGAGATACTAACACATCTCTTTCATTAGATCAGATTATAAAGATTAGATAAGGAAGTATTATTTCTGTTTGAGGGAATGAGTTCTGAAATTTGTAACAGGGTTCCAATTGTAGCAGCTTCCCTAAAATATAGTTCTTGTAAAGAAAGTACTGCCAGATGTTGAATTCTGCAAAGTGATTGGCCAGGTGTGGCTGTACAGTTATTTCAAAGGGTGGAGTTTACAGATGTCTGGAAAGATGGAAGACAAATATATGAGAAGGGCTGGGCTGGTTTTATTTGACTTCATATAAGAAAACACAGCAATCAAACCCATCTCATTCATTAACTTGTCCAAACTGTGATGGGTGTGGATAGAACGTATGTTAAATGTTGGAGTGAAAAAAAAAATGGTTCCCAGGAAGAGGCAGTTGGAGCTAAGAGGATTGTATGTGTGTGTGTGTGGAAACATATAGAAGAATTTGGGGCTACTATAACTTTCATTGCTATAGCACTGTAAGGTTTACAAGGCACTTTCCTAAAAACCCCCCTGTGAAGCAAGTATCCCCACTTTATAGAGGTGGAAACTGGTATTTAGAGAGGGAAAATGGCTTCTGCTACTCAAGCTGGATGGGACCTTGAAGTCTAACCCCCAACAGATGAGGACATGAGCCCAAGGTCACACAGCCAGGACTCAAACTCAGTCCTTCTGACTCCAAGTCAGGCTTGGCAGATTGTCAAAAGAACTAAGGGTGACTGATCAGTATTGTGGAAGGAGCTTGTAGCCAAAAGCCTGGGTTTGAGTTCCAGTCCTGCTGTGTTACTAGTTGTGTGAAGTTAAATCATATCTCTAAGCCTCAAGTTCCCACTTGTGCAAGTTGAGGTTAATTCTCCCTGTGGTCCCTACTTCTTGGAGGTACTTCAAGGAAAGAACCCTGTAAACTACAAATCTCTACCAAGATGGGAGCCATCCTTGTTTATCTAAGTAGTTCTCTGAATTTATGGGGTTTAGAAAGACATGTGACAATGATTCCTTAGGAGTCAATAGAAGGGGAAAGCCACATTACTTTCCCTCCCCAAGGATCATTGTCATCCCTTAGAAGAAATCTACTCGTTAATTCCTAGCATACTTTTTATTGGTCCCTCCCCCTTTTTTTCCTCTAGGGGCCAGGAAATGAATAGGTGAATGTTACTGGAGTCTTAATTTAGGAAGTTCTGCCATACTCTAAGACTATGAGTAGGATTTATGCCCCATTACCAATTAAGATTTGTGAAGTGCCTTTTACTAAAAGTGTGACATGAATAAAAGATGAAGAAAAACAAATGAAATGAAACTGAAATATAGAACTTAGACTGCAACCCCTCCCCTAGGGAACAATCTACCTCCAGGCTTAGAATCATGCAATGTTTGAGCTGGAAGCAGCCCCGGATGGCCTAGCCCAGACCTTTCATATAACTGATGCGAGAACTGAGACCTTCGGAGGAAGTGCCATGCTTAGTCACACAGGTGATGAAGAAGCACAACTGGGATTCCACTCAGGCCCTTGGACTCCAAAATGGAAGCCTTATATTACTTCAGAAAAGCAATTTTATGCCCGGGGGGCATAAAACATCAAACATACCCCTACTTCATTTGGAGATGGGAGGTAGAGACCCTAAAATACTAGGAGGTCACTGCTGGGTGGGGGGGTGGGGGTGGGGAGAAAGGGTGGTGCTGGGACGGAAGGAGTGCACCAGGGAAGAGGAAGTACAGACCACCAGCTAGTTTCTCATTTTAACTCATTTGTTTTGCTAACTAGGCGCTAAGTTTGGTTGTTTTTTTAATCATCCAAGACTGCAAATTCTATCCTCTAGAATTCAGCACTTCTTAAACTGTGGGTCTCAATAAATTTTGCAATATTTTTGGCAATATGCAATTACCAACAATTAATTAAAAGTCAAACATGTATGGGATCTGAAGTGTTTCTAGCAGCACTTGCCTGTGTTGTACCATGTAACTTTACTGCAGCCTTGGTTCTGAACACAAAGCATGCACATTTTCCACTGTGAATGCCCTCAAGCCACACAATGCCAACAAATGGCTGCCAAAATTCAGAAAAGGGTTTGCGAGTGGAAAAAGTTTAAGAAGTCTGCTCTAGATTTTAGGAACCTGAGACAAAAACCCAGTTGCCCTGCCATAGTTACAACTGTGCACAGCAACACTGGCCCAAGGCTAGATGTTTTACTGCCTTTGTGGTGTCTGCTGTCTTCCCAATCAGTGCATCTGAAGTCATCTAGAGACTTAGGAAAATTATAGCTAAATTTTATTTATTTAAAAAGGAAGAGGTAGTATAGAACAGTGGACAGAGAAGGCTGGCCTTGAAGCCCTGAAGACTTAGGCTCTAGGTTCCCTCATCTGGGAGTTTCCCATACCAGTGAAATCACAGACCCAGTCCCTAATTCTATCCCTAAAAAGAAGCTTCCTGTAAACTGCTGGTCCTCAAGCAAGACCTTTCATCACTGTAACTCAGTTTCCTCATCTGTATACCATGGGGATGATGCCACCTGAAATACCAATGTCACAGGGATATTTCGAGGAAAGCACCATTTCCACTGTTAAAGCACTATAAAAATATGAGCTACTTTTATAGTAATCACTGCATGAATTGGAATGATAGAACCCTAGTAAAATTCTGTGCTTAGGGGCTTATGCTTATGTAAACATGGGCTTAATTAGTATCTTGTCCAAAAATCAGGAAAAGTGCTTTGTAAACTTGAAAGCACTATCTAGTGGGAGTTGTTGGCTTTATTAAATCAACTTTCAGATAAATGAATTTGAAAAGAGTCCTTCTCTAAGAGGTCAAATTTCCATGTTGTATGAGCCATGGAGAGAAGGACCCTGGGGAGTGGCAAGTGGGAAAATGGAAAAGAAAGAAGAAAGTTTAGAAATCCAGACTGCTTGTCTTTATTTTAATAGGCCATTTATAGACATGGTCACTAGAGGATGATGTGAGTGAGCTAAGTGAAGATGGTAAAGGCCAGAAGCCCTCTAAGAGCCCTGATCACAGTGAAGAGGCCAAATCCAGGCTAAGGAGGACAGGAGGCAGGGTGGTAGAGACAGAGAGGAAACGCCCTTTAGAGAGAGGTCATGTCGTTGAGTGCGTGGTCCAGCTCCTCACTGATCGCTTTGTATTTCAGTTTCTGGGCATACAGCTCGTCTGCCGAGCACAGGGACCGATGGAGAACGAACAGAGGGAAGGAATGCAAGGGAGAGAATGCAGGGGTTGGAAAGAAGCGATAACAGATGAGCAAGGGGAGAAAAAAAAGTGAGGAAAATGTGTAAATGAGAGAAAGTGAAAGAAAAACCGAAAGTTCATGAAATAACGTCTAAACTGCTTAAAGTTGAATGGAAGATTTGGTCATTGGGACATTACCACACATGCCTCAAACACTTAGGCCTCTCAAGGGGACAAACTTCACCTCCTCAATGATTTTTTACTTCTAATGGCATCATTCCATCCAGTTATTAAATATTATATTTAAACTAGGTTTAGATAATATTGAATATACAATGTAAATATAGAATATAATCTAAATATATTTATATATCAAATAGGTCATCCTCCTTGTCCAACTGTGTTCAAATCATCTATCTTCTTATTAGACTTTAAGCTCCCTAAAGACAAGGACCACGTCTTATTCCTCCAGCTGATCTTCTCCTTTCCACCCTCAGATATTAGAGAGCACTGCTGAATAATTAATTCTCTAATGCACTTATCATATAATATTTTCTAAGTCAATATCCATTTCTATTTGAGTTTGACATCACTGCTGTACTAGATTTGTGAGTTCCTTGAGAGCAGGGATGATGTCTTATTTAAAATCTATGTTTCCCAGCACCTAGCAAAAGACTTTCCATATTGCTGACTGACTACAACCTGGTATCTTTTCCCATGCTCTGAATAAAATAGTCCGTGATAAATGTGAATAGGGGACCAGTGAATGCTAGAGCTGGAAGGGACCTTGAAGATCACCTAGTCCAGCATCTTCATTTTTTGGATGGGAAAACTCAGGTCCTAAGTCACTTGACTGTGATCCCATTGGTGAGTTAAATAGCAGAGCTACTCTGACTCTTATTCACCATTTAAGTGAGATCTTAACTCTCTACCCTAGTTTTTCCACCTGAAAATGGAATGGTGGTAACAAGTACTATGATCTTTAAAAAGACATATGTAAATTAAATATATATACACACATACACACACGTACATACACACATTCATATAATATTATAAATACAAAGCACCCCTGAATAATGTATTTGTATGCTTAGCACAGTGCCAGGCACATAGAAAGTACTATATAAATGTTATCTATAATGATTATTATTGAAAAATCTAAGTATCATTTTCTAAGAAATCTGTTTTCAATTCTGTAATCTCTTTTAGACCTCAGAGATCATTTAATCCAGGGGTTCTTAACTTGGGGTCCATGAATTTATTTTAAAAAATGTTTTGATAACTGTATTTCAATATAATTGTTTTTCTTTGTAATCCTGTGTATTCTTAATCTATTAATTTTAAAACATTATAATGAAAAAGGATTCATATGTTTCACCAGACTGACTGTCAAAGGGATCCATGACACAAACAAGCTTATTCATGCTCTAGTCCATCTCTCATTTGACAGGTGGAGAAACTAAGGGTCACAGAAAGGCAGTGCTTTGCATATTGTAGGCATTTAACAAATGCCTCTTGAATTGACAAGACTCACCTAGGGTCACATAGGCAGAACCAGAATTCATTCTGAGAAATGGCAACATAACCTAGCAGGGAAGCCTTAGTTTGGTACTAGTCTATGAAGATTCTTATGAGGAAAATGCAATCCCTCTGAGGACCTCCTCCCAACCTTCTAGGAAGGGCGATGGGCTTCTGAGAAGTGAAGGGAACATATTTATATGGGCATGTCATACCTTCCAGGTCATCAATGGTTTTTTCCAGTTTTGCAACAGTTCTTTCTGCAAACTCAGCCCGGGTCTCAGCCTAGGGAAAAGGAAGAAAAGAAACCTATTGCAACTAACACCGGCACAGGGAGAAACAGCAAGGCACCGTCACGAGCAAACTGACCTCTTTAAGTTTGTCAGACAGAAGCTTGATTTCTTCTTCGTACTTATCCTCTTTTTCAGAATACTGTAAAAAAAAAAAATCAACACCATTTCAATGTGACTCTCTCCTTACTCCATGCAGAGACTAGCCTTTGAACCAAGCTTACCTCAGAGACCTAGGGCTAGAAAGCATGGATGTGCTGGAGATAGCCCTAACTTGCTGGGATTATTAAAATTTTCAGTGTGAGAGTTTATACCTCAGAAATAAACAGCCACTATTTACTGTCACAAATTAGAGCTTGATTTTTGTTTTGTTGATTTTTTTAGGCTTAAGAAGTGTTAATAATGCCGATTCAACTTAAAAGTGCCTACATACATTTTCTTTTTTCCTTCGAGAGCTCAATTGTTAAACATTGACTAGCACACCCCTGTATTGCTCTATAAACATTGCTTGAGCTGCAGGAGGGCAATCGAAAGCTCAAGGAATGAAGTCATCACCAAACTACAGGCCTGGGGACTGCAGGCTAACAATAATAATACTAATTACTGGCATTTATATAGTACTTTAAGGTTTGCTAAGAACTTAACATCCGTCCTCTCACTGGGGCCCCACAATACCACTGGCTAGAAGGGGAGATCTGAGAAGCCAAGTCCAGCTTGTCCCTGAGCACGAATCTCTTCTACATGCTATCTGAAAAAGTGCCATCCAAGGTGAGACAAGCCTACCACCTCCTAAGGTGACCCATTCCACGTCTGGATAGCAGTCAAGGTCAGGAAGTTGCTCCTCCTATCTATTAGGCCTGAACTTGCCTCATTATAATTTCCATCCATGGCTCCTTTTGCCATCTTGGGCAGAGTAGAACAAATCTAATCTCTTCCACATGACTGCCTGAAGAACCCCAAGTCTTTTCCAGGCTAAACACCCCCAGTTCCTTCAACTAAGCTTCGTCTGGTATGAACCCAAGGCTTTTTCACATTCTGGTGACCCTCCTCTGGACCCTCTCCAACTTATCAATGACCTTCCTAAAACGAGACTGCCAGAGCAGAACCCAGTGCTCCAGATGTGTGTGCCCACAGCACTGTCACCTACTTTGTCCTAGAACTGATACCTCTTTTAAATGCAGCTCAAGGTCACTTCTACCTTCTTGGCCATCATGTTGACTGTTGGCTCATAATGAATTTGAAGTCTACTAAATTCCCTGAATTTTTCTTTTTTCAGGTGGAGGGAGAGCTAGCTATGCCTCTCCTATACTGTACTTGTGAGGTCAACTTTTTGATTCCTAGTGAATACTCTATATTTTCCCTCATAAGATTTATCTTTCTAGATTTGGCCCAGTGTCAAGAGCTTTTACGGTGTTCCTTTTGCCATCCAGTGTGTTTGCTATCTCTCCCAGTGCCATGTCATCTGCAAATTTAATAAGCAAACCATCTGTGTTTAAATATCTTAACCAAACCCTGTTCTTCAGATTTTACTCCTCACTGTGGCACAGCACAACCATTCACCTCTGGCTGCCCTGTTTGTAACCTTGGGATTATCTTGGTTTCTTATCTCTCTCCTTCACTTCTTCTACCCAATCAATCACTGGGCTCTGCCATTTCACCTTTGAAATAGCTCTCAGATCTGCCTCCTCCTCTGTCCCCACAGTTACAAGCTTGGCACGCACAGGTTCTCATTGTTTGGAACACTGCACCAGCCTGTTAACTGGTCTTCCTGTCTCTACTCTTCCAACTCCCTGTTGTTGTTGTTGTTCAGTCATGACCCCATTTGGAGTTTTCTTGGCAAAGATACTGGGCTGGTTTGCCATTTCCTTCTCCAGCTCATTTTACAGATGAGGAAACTGAGGCAAACAAGGTTGTATGACTTGCCCAGGATCACACAGCTAGTTGAGTGTCTGTGACTGGATTTGAACTCTGGTCTTCCTGCCTCCAATCCCCGGGTTCTATCCACTGCACCACCTTGATGCTCTACTCTCCCAACTCCTAGCCCCGCCAAGCCATCCTTCATGTGGTTTCCAGACTAATTTCTATATATGAATCTGATAAGCTCACTCCTCCACTCAGAAATCTCCAGTAGTTCCCCATTGTCTATTGAATACAGTTCAAACTCCTTTGCATTCAAAGCCCTCCATGATCTGGGGCCAACTTACCTCTTCAGACTTCTCAAAATCTCCTCCCCTCTCATTATGCTATATTGCAGGCAAGCTGGGTTATTTTCCATCTCCTGAATATAGTCTACATTTGCCTGGCTTCACGTCTTTGCTCACATTGTTCTTTAGGCCTGGAATGACTTTCTTCTTCTTTCTTTGCCTCCTGAATTGTGACCCGTAATGTCACCTCCCACTTGAAGCTTCACTGATCTTTCCCCTATTCCCCATTTGCTAAGACCTTCTCTCTTAGACTCATGGAATACAATTTGTATCTACTGTACTCATCACGTATTTGGTTCTGTTTCTTATCCTTTTGCTAGGCTCTCACTTCATGAAGCCAGGAACCAGGTTTCATCTAAACTTAAACTATGCCTTGCATAGTGCCCTACACACTTAATAAATGTTTAATTATTTAACCAGACAGAGAAGAAATGTTTTTGGAAAGTAAAATTTCTCTATGAAATACTTCAGAAAAACATTGAGAGAAGCTCCCTCCAACTTGTCTCTATGAAACTACCTGAGAGATCTGATTGAAAAGGCTTCATTTGAGAGGTGGGATATTGGTACAGTCCTGGCTTTGTGACTATCTGGCTGTAAACCCTTGAGAAAAATCCTTAACCTCTCTGGGCTGCAGTTTTCACATCTGGTGAATGGGTGTATTAACATCTGCCTTGCTCACAGGATTGTTGTGAAGATATGTGAAAGTGTTTTGCAGATTATAACATTATAAAGTTTTATGCAAATATATTCACATATACATACAATACACACGTATACACACATACACATGTATATATATAGGGATGTGCTGGTAAATGTTCAACAGCCAGCTCTCTGAAAAAAAAAAAATGATATACTTTTATGTTTAATCTACATAACTAACATTTTATCCATTGCTTGCTTAGGTCTACAAAATCAGTGAAACAATAAATCAAGCCCTGATTTGTAACTGCCAATTTTTGAGGTAGAAATGCTCACACTGAAAATTTAACCATTGGATCTTGTGAGCCAATATAAAGTTGCTGTAGCCAACCATGTACATATGTGTGTGTATATATTTAAATCAGTAACAGTGATATATGTATATATACAAATATATGTACACACACACACACACACACACAGAGCACTGACAATAGTGTGACATCCTTTAATGACTATTTTTGGTCTTAGGGTCATTGAATCCTTTTCCATCCCCTCTCCAATCCTATTCCTGAGGTCCTTAGACTGCTTGAGTCCCAGAGTAGCTACATGTTTAGCCAAATGGAATTTTAAGGGACCTGTGGGATTCCACATTCTTCTGAGACCCTTTGGTCTTAGAAAAGGGTGCTCATGGAACCCCTCTGTTAACTTCTGTCTTCACTTCAGCTTGCCTATTTGATGGCAATAGAAGATGGTGTTCCACACACAGACCATGGGAGTTCCAGGCTTTGAATGCCCTTCTTTGTAAGGGGTGGAATAGAGGAGAAATCCTAGACCTGGAACCAGAGGCACGCTCACAACTTCTAAGGTTTTGGCCCATTTTTGGATCCTAAATGTTCCCACAACCATAATTCAAACAAGGTTGAGATAACTCCCCAGAGAAAAACCAGCCGACCCCCTGACCTTCTCAGATGCAGCCTCCAAGGATTTCAGGTTGTTAGTGACATTCTTCAGCTCCTCTTCCAGATCGCCACACTTACTGCACAAAGAGAGAAGCAAATCAGGGGCCCAGAGAAGCAGAAACAGATGAGACTGGCTCCAGAGAGAGAATGTAAGTTCCTTTAGGGCAGGAACTTTCTTTTTTTGTCTTTCTATTCCAGTGACTAGCTCACTGCCTGGCACTGAGTAGGCACTTTATAAATGCTCATTGATTGACTGAGCTATTCAGGGGTCTTTCTCACCCAGGGGAGCACTCTCATGGCCAGGGCCCTCACAGGCCAGCCAGCCACAAACTCGGCTACTAGCTAAAGGATTTTCTTTCTTTCTTTCTTTTTTTAAAATGGATTTCCTGAGACATATTTACCATATACTTATCAAAACTGTACCATACCATGCAAAGGCGTGGCAGACCCAAGATTATTTGCAGGGCTTCCTCCACCCCCTTTTAAGGATTTTTGGGCTCTTGCCAAGGGTGGGGCTGTGAGGCTGCCTAGGCATTGTGAAATCAGGACTGAGGAATCTCATCCAATAGTTGGGACTCAAGTGAGAAGCAAGAATGCAGAAGTCCAAGAATCTGAGGGACAATGGTCAGACATCTGGATCAGGAGGTTTAGAGAAGGCAGAGGATACTGGGATAAATTAATGAAACCAGATGTCCATTCATTTACGATCCTGTGCTCGACTGACATTCCTAACTGAAGCAGGGAGAGGTTTTTTTGGGTTTGGTTTGGTTTTTTGAGCTAGTCAGATCTGGATCAAACTTCCTGCTTCCCTTAGGGACACCGAGAACAACAGAAAATCAAATGCTGCCTGTCATAAGCTGGATCTGGATAAGCGGCTCTCCATAGACAGTTTCTTAGAGGGAAGGAAGGGCTGCCTGGAAGAGGAGTCCAAGTGGCCTTCATGCGAGAAACGAGACTCTCTGGGGGGCTAGTCTGTATTCTTCTTCCCTTATTTCTCAATCTCTTTCAGCAGAATCAGCAAGTGGGCTGAGACTGCCAGGTTAATAAGCACAGACAGCCACGTAGACTACAATTAACGACACACCTCCTGGATCCCAATCTTGATACTGCACCATTTCCTAACAGCAGTACAGGGTTCAGTAAGGGTGGGGGGCGGGATGGACTGAGGGGGCTGCCTATGCCGTGGGTGACCTCAGCTCAACTGGATGACCGTCGAGAGCTGTTCTAGGACATATCTGCTCCCTATGGAGGAAGACGGCTTGGTGGGCCACTGAGAAGCACCCAGACCTTGGCCTTGGCCTTGGCCTCGTGTCTGCCCACACGCTGGGACCGCCAGGGCCCTGGTACTCACAGCTCTGACACCTCAGCACGCTCTTCCGCTCGCTCCAGCTCGCCCTCAAGGATGACCAACTTACGGGCTACCTGCAGAGACAGAATCAAGGGTTTGGGCTTATCCTCACTTACATCAGACCCCCAACATTTGTCCATTTTCCTGCGTAAATTTTCATGATTTCCTTAGGTGGCTGAGAAGACAGCAGAGCTTTGTTATAGTCATCCTTAAAGTACAATTTAAAAAATTGCGGCCCTATTTTACAACTTAGTCTTAGGGAGTTGCCTGGGGGGGGGCACTGAGAGTTAAGTGACCTGCCCAGAGGTAGGATCTGAACCCAGGTCTTCTCGACTCTGAGGCTAGCTTTCTATCCACTGTACCATGCTGCCTCTCCAAGCACTATGCACATTATTGACATCACCTGCAGAGGGATCACAGGCCTAGAGGTGGAAGGCATTTCAGAGGCCATCCACTCCAAAACCCTCATTCTGAGCATAAGGAAACTGAGGCTCAAGCACATGAAGTGACTTGCCCAAGGTCACAGAAATAGTGTCAGAATTTGAACCTAGGTCCTGACTTCAGAACCAGTGCTCTTTCCACTGGACCATGTATGGGAACTCAGCAAAAGCCCCTCAGACACTTCACAGTATTATATCCCCAAATAGCCTGTAAGGTTTTATCCACAAGATGCTACAATCACCAGCTGCAAACTGGAAAATGGAATCAACCAATTCTTTGAACACCAGATACCAAACGGCCGCTTTGGTGGCTTCAATCCACCATCACTCCCCTAGTTGCCGGCTGCTTTAGCCTCCTGTGAAAATGGGCTCATATCCAAATAACTGTCTCTGGACAAGCAAACATGAAAACATACGGGGCCAATCTAACTCACCAAGAGCTTCCTTTAGGAAGGGCCCTTTGGGTTCTTTCTATCAACAGTTCCATTTCCCTAAGTTCCCGTGACACTGGCCCCGAGGCCTTACCTCCTCATATTTACGATCAGCCTCCTCTGCAATATGCTTGGCCTCCTTCAACTGCATCTCCTGAATTTCCATCTTCTCTTCATCCTTCATCGCTCGATTCTCAATCACCTTCATTCCTCTGCAAAGAGTCAACAGAGACTCCTCTTTGTCCAGGTCTTTTCCTTACGTGATCATTTCAAACAACACCCCAGGACCAGAAAAGCGCTCAGAACTCAGTTCTAGCAGGGTATGGTAGAAATAGCAGGGCCTTTAGAATACAGTGTCAGAGGTGGGAGAGTCCTTAGAACATAGGATGTCAGGGCTGGAAGGCCCTCAGAACACAGGATATTAGAGTTAGGAGAGTCCTTAAAATGTAGAACATTTGAGTTGGGAGGCACCTTGGAATGTAAAACCTAAAATGTTATAGCCCTAAAGAACTTTAGAATGTAGAGTCGAGATAGGAGAACATAAGAGCTGGAGGGACCTCATGACTCAGAATGTTTGATCAGAAGGGACCTGAGAACATAGGATCATAGATTTGGCCTCCAGGGTCCCTACCAGCTATATCAGTCTAATTTCCATGTCTTATAGTTGAGGGAGATAAGGGGGGGTAAATGACTGCTCATGGCTATACAGCCAGTTAAATATTAGAGGTAGGGTCTGGATGCAGGCTTTCCTAATTCTCAGCTCACTACTCTATACACGTAGGTCAGAAGGGAACCTTTGAACACAGAATGTTAGAGGCAGAAGTGGCCTTAGAAGCCATCAATTCCAACATATATAATTTTAAAACAGGAGATCAGGTGGTGGGAGTTCATCTAGTCCCTCATTTTGCAAATGAGGAAACTGAGGCTCAGGGAGATTCAGTGACTTGCCCAAAGTCACAAAGATAGTTTCAGAAGCGAGATTTGAACACAGATTGACTGGTTCCAGAATCAATGCTCTTTTGACTGGACCATGTAGGGAACCCAGCAAAAGCTCTCTGATCCTTCACTGCTAATACTCCTTCAGCCTAGGTCCCTCCAACATAACACGAGGGAACAGAGGCCCAGAGGGAGAAGCGACCAGTTTAAGATCACACAGGAAGTCAGCAGTAGCACTAGGATTACAATTCCACTTTCTTCTGACCATCAGCTTGAGGCTGGAGTGGGGGGTGGGGGGTGGGAAGGCTTTCTCTTCTACCATGCTACTTTAGGGCCATATGCAGAACTACCTTTCAGCCATGAGCCCATGGCTTTGAAAAAAAAAATCAGACCACATTCTGGGGTAATAAAATTAAATAAAAAATAGAACAACATGCCTGTATGGCATTATACTTTCAAAGAACTACTTGTGTCCACTGCCATTAGCTACATCATTACTATAAATTTAATAGCTGACATTTACATAGCTCTTTTAAAAATTTCAAATTGCTTCATATTCATTTTATTATGTGAACTTTATAGCAACCCTATAAGGGATGTCCTAGAAGTATTAATGTGCCCATTTTACTAATGAGGAGACTGAGGATGAGAGTTGTTAAATAATTTGCCTACGATCATCTGTTAGCAAGCAACAGAGGTGGGGCTAGAAGTTCGATGCCCCACACATTTTGTCACATTCCTGGTTAAAGTTTTTGGCAGACTGATGGGTTCAAAACTCTCTAGAAGATAGGCTCTAGAGCAGTAGAAAAACTTCAGTCTCTTCTATGGCACAAATTAAGTAGGATACCCATTTGTTGGAAGGAAGGAGACAAGCATTTATTAAGCACCTACTATATGCCAGGCACTGTGCTAAGTGCTTTACAAATGTTGTCTCATTTGTTCCTCATAATAACTCTGGGAAGTAGGCGCTATTATCATCATCCCCATTTCAGTGGTGGAAACTAAGGCAATCAGGTTAAATGACTTGCCTGGGGTCACACAGCTAATATCAGAGGCTAGATTTGAACTCCAGGACTGGCATTATACTATATCCTCTAGGTGCTTTCTACATGTTGGAAAAATCATTTTCTGGGTCAAGTTTTCCAAATATTATTATCCCCAAATTACAGATGAGGAAACTGACACTTGTAGAAGCATAACCACAAGGACCCAGGTCTTCTGGATCCCAGCCCAAGTCCAGGCACCTTTCCACCACACCTCCTTCTTGAGAATCTTACTTAGGAGACAAAGTATATTGGGTACTTAAGTGTTAGAGCCATTTCCTCTGTGCCCTTCAAATGGGAAGTGCTCTATTGTTGTAAAAAGAGTTTTGGATTAAGAATCAGGACACTTAGGATGGACTCCCAATGCTGCTATCCACTGTGTGACCCTGGGCATGTCACAACCTCTCTGGACCTCAGTCCTCTCAGCCATAAAATAGGGATGGGTGTGGTTGGCGTAGGTGATGGGTGAGGCCCTTTCATGCTTAAAAAAAAAAAAAGTCTGCCTCTGTGATAATAATTCGGTCCTTGAAGAACAATGACACGGATGCACGTTGCTGGCGTGGGTCCTTGATTTCTCTAGGGATCCCACGTAGGAGGAACCCTTGAAGAGATCCAATTTGTAATGCCAGATTGGGACTGTTTTGGTCACAGCAGAGAAATCAGACACGAATTGCTTTTCAGTTTGTCGGGCACACAAGAGCTCCAGTGATTTTGTTTCTGAATTTCAGACCTGAGCCACCCTCAACAAGGCTGATGTGGCATGGCTGACATTGTCATTACATAAGGAATCCATTTAACACAATAAAGGTTTTCCCTTAAGTGAGTCACACAACACAATCCAGGCTCAGCCCCTGGACTCCCTGCCAACTGTACAGGAGAGCTGCTGAATGGCTGCCTGGTATCGGAAGGAAACAGTAGCCACTTAGACTTTATCAAATAAGAAATTATTAATGGGAATTAGCACACGTCTTCTCCAGCTGGCTGTCATGAATTGCCAAAAGGCTATTAATAACCATTTATGTACTTTTTTTTCCCCAAGTGAAGGAGGAATCAGACTCATTTTGCTTGACCGCAAGCATGGAGTCTGCCATTCTCTAGGTATGTAAATGTGTCTAGGTATGTGTCTAGGTAGAGATACTTTACTTTTCTGGGCCTCAATTGTCTCATCTGTAAAATGAGGAGGGAGAATGATGGCATAGATGACCAATAGCGTAGGCAAAGGTCATAACCTTGAATCTGGAGTCAGAGGAATGGCAATGTGTTCAGATCCTGCTGCTGCCACTTACTACCTGTGTAACCTTGGGCAAGTCACTTAGCTCCTCTGTAAAGTGAGAAGGTTCAACTAAATGACCTTTAAAGTCCCTTCCAGCTATATCATTTTATGATTATATGAATTTGCTGGAAGATCTCTGGCCAAGTATAAGGAAAAACTTCCATCAATGAGATCTATCCAACAACAGAGTGAGTTGACTCAGGATCATGGATCTAAGGTTAAATGTGATCTCAGACACCACTGCATGGAACAGTCAGGTGCCCAGCACTGGTGGCTGCGTGACCACTTTGCCAGGGAGTGGTGCTGAGATCATTCACAGGTCAAGTAAGGGATAAGGTTGGATGGCCTTTGAGATTCAATCATTTTAAGGAAGAGCTTCCAAACAATCAGATCTGCCTCAAAACAGAGCAAGTTGCCTCGGGAAGTAGTGAGTTCCCCACAACAGAAATGTTTCCTCTTTGTGGGGGGATATGGGAGGGACAATTTGATTTGAGGTAGGAAGTGGCCAAGATGATCTGTGAAACCCCTTTCAATTTCCATTTCTATGGCTCTCATTTCATCTGCTCCATCCTCCCCTCCATAAATTACAGTATGTATAAGATGGAGAGCCTTAAGAATTCCAGGAAAAGTAGGTGTCAGAGAACAGTGGAGAATTTTTTTCAGTGAACCTTAAACTTGGAGTGAATTTTTGGCAGATGCTTTCCGAGTGAACCCTGGCTACAAAATACAACTATGGAGCCAGCTTAACAGCACCATGCCTTTCATTCACTTTCTTCTCCTCCTTCCCTTTGTGGGGAGCCCCACCCCCACTCTGGGCTTGCTTTCTTGTAACATGCTGAGAGAGTCCTACCTCTCACTCTCATCAGCAGCCTTTTCCGCCTCCTCCAGTTTCTGCAGGGCTGTGGCCAGACGTTCTTGGGCCCTGTCCAACTCTTCCTCAACTAGCTGGATTCGTCGATTCAGCGCGGCCACATCTCCTTCAGCCTACACACACAGTGGACATAGGCACTTTGGTTAAAAAAAAAAAAGCAAAACAAAAAACCCACCACTGGACTGGGATCCAGTTTCAGCAACTACCTCCAAGGCACCCCTTTCAGGTCCATTCCTGTTCCTGCTGCCCAGACTTCTGGGGCCAGGCATGAGTCTTGGAGAGAGGGGGCTACCCATTGGGAGAGCACAGAAGTGCTCAGGAATAGGGCATGGGGGAGAGAGTGAGGTTAACCCCTGCCCTTCCCATATATAATGATAACAGCTCACAATGATGTTGCATTTTAAAGCTTGCAAGATCCTTTGCCTACATTATCTCATGGTCCTAGAGCAAACAAACATTCCCCTCCGATGATGTTACAGTGGGGAGTCACCAGGTGTGAGGGCATGGACAAGAAAGCCTTGTGCTCTTCCAAAGACCAGCTGCTATCTCTGGGAACTCACAATGGATCTGCACAGTGTGGGGTTAAGAACTTCCAGAGACTTCCCTGCAAATTGAAAGTCAGCAATTGTCTCAGGGCCTGCTGCAAAATTCCTCGAGAACACAGGCATTCCAGGACCAGGCCCTAGCCCAGATCAGAAGGATCTCTGCAGAGCCTTGGACGAGGGCACCTACTTTGATGCTCCCTATTTGGAAGACCACAGATTGCTTGTGCTTATGTACAAAAGAAATGAAGCTTCCCTCTTCCTCCCTTTCCTTCCTCATCCTGATTTGTCTTCAATCCAATGACATTTAATAAGTATTTATTAAGCACTCAAGCACCGTATTAGGGACTCATACAAAGACCAGAACAAACCAGGTCTTGCCTTCTTTTCACAGATAAGTATATGCAAAGTAATTTTGATGGGGAAGGGGAGAAAGGAGCACTAATATTGTAGGGGTGGGAATCAGCAAAGGCCACAACTTGACTAGAAATGATAACATATGAGCACCCTTTGCTTTCCCCTTCCCCTTGAATTTGGGGCAGCAGAGTACAGGAGCAGAATGGTACAGTGGAAAATAACATAGTTTTGGATTCAGAAGACCCGGAGTCAATTCTCACTTCTGATGCTTACCACCTATGTGACAACGGGCAAATCACTTCCATCTCCCTGGGCCTCAGTTTCCCCATCAGTAAAATGAGGGGATTGGCCCAGATGGCCTTTCCTTTCCAACTCTAAATCTGTTAGGATGGTATAGAATGCAGGAAAAAAAAATCACTGGACTGGAAGTCAGAAGACCTGGGTTCAAATCTTCATTCTGCTACTTACTATCTCTGTGGTTTTGAGCAATTTACTTCCCTTCCCTATGCCTGTTTTCACATTTGTAAAATTCAGGGCCTTGGGTCCCTTCCAGCTCTAGATTTATGATCCCAGGACCTTGATGGGGTTGCACTTTTCTTTGTTAGTGTGGATGCTTGCTCTGTGGAAGTGCTTTGCAGCCCATTCCAGACTTTTTGAATCGCCTGGTGGCTAGCCTTCTGGTTATGAGCCAGTAAGGCTGGTCCTTGGTCCTAAAAGTACAAATTGTTGCTGGGTCTGTACTTGAAGCTTAGCAGGAGCCAGCAGAGTCTGCCCTTAACTGGCATCGGCTCTGAGAAGCCAGGGCCACTCCTATGCCAAGATACCTCAAAACGGAGTGGGCCTTCAGGCTTTTTAAAAGAGTGTCCCCCTCCAGCATCTCGTTTAATGATGATTTTATGACCACCAAGATGATGCTAAGATGTGTTACTGTTGTTCAGTTGTGTCCAACTCCTTGTGACCGCATTTGGGGTTTTCTTGGCAAAGATACTGGAGTGGCTTGCCATTTCCTTCTCAGTTCATTTTACAGCTGAGGAATTGAGGCAAACAGGATTAAATGATTTGCCCAGGGTCACACAGCTAGGTTGCACAGCCTGTGTCTGGATTTGAACTCAGGTCTTCCTTGACTCCAGGCTACCTAGCTGCCCTTTCTGAGATGTAGCTAGCACAATACCTTCTGTTTCTATGGCACTGTAAGGTTAAAAAGTGATTTCTTCCCAGCAAAGGGGGAAGGAACGTTACAGTGCAAGTATCATTGTCCTCCTCATTTTCTAGAAGAGGAAACTGAGGCTTGGAAAGAGAAAGTGACATTCTCCAAGTCACATAGCTAGTAAGTGGAAGAGCCAGAATATGAACTCCAGTCTGCTGATTCACAGGCTAGTGATCTGCCCACTACACCCTGTTACCAGAGTCTTTAGCACAGAGAGTGCTTGACTTGAAAGGGACTATGAAATTCTCAGAGCTGGGAGATTATCTTAGAATAGAGAGTATTAGAGTTAGAAATCTGAACCTCTGGTCAGGTAGGGCAAGTATTAGTCTATTTTAACAACAGGGAAACTGAGGCACAGAGTCCAGAAGTGGCTCACTCAGAGTCATACAGCTTGTTAGTATAGACTTTAACCAGTCAGCTATGTTTATCCCCAATTCTTTCACAAAAGCCCTTTTCTGAGTCCTCCTCATGGCACCTGAGCTCCTGAAGGCAATACCATTGTACTGAAACCTCTCTAAGGACTATAAAGCCGGGTTGGCTTCCAATATAGGTTGCACTGAAAAACTGGACCAATGGAGCTAAATGCGGCAAGGTTCATTGCCAGAAGGTTGGCTCCTGGGCGATACAGTTTTTTTGGTCCCAGCAACTCATGGAGATCATCACCTAGCAACAAAACCAGGCCTAGAATCCCGGACTTTCTGGGCCCAGAGTCCTAGGGATGGATGGAGGCCAATGGGGGTTACCCGAGATGTCCATTTACTGGCAGTAAATTATGGGCCTTGTATTCATTATCTCATTTGATTTTTATAACAACCCTATAGCATAGGTGCTAGTGATAGTCCTATTTTGCAGATTAGGAAACTGAGGGTGAGAAAAGTTAAGTGAATTGCCCAGGGTCAAATAGCTAATAAATGTCAGAAGCAGGGTTTAAATCTAGACTCTAGCCCCTTAGCCACTCTGGCATTGTGCCTTATATAGAAGAAAAGGTAGGTATTACAATGTGGCTCCAAGAAAGAGAAAAGAAACTGTTTCAAAAAGCCAAACCTGGAGGTACGAAGAAACTATTGATGGAAAAGAGAGAGAGGGAGAGTGTGTGTGTGTGTGTAGGGAGTGTCAAGACACATTTCTTAACCATGGGGCTTGGCTGCCCAACAGAGGGAAAACTCAGTCCCTGAGAAATAGACTAGGCAGGGATGATGACTCTGTTGTCTGACACAACTCACAACTAGCAGAGAGAAAGATGATGATCTGACAGGTTTTTTCTGATTTTCGATGTCTACGAATCATTGGTCTGAGGAAAGAGTTCACTAAAACCACCAAACAGCTATTTTAAGGAACTGCTTCTGCCCTATCAACTGCTGTATACATTTTTTGGGGACCAGTCAGGAACATCAAACTCTTGGCTTCCTGCCAGTAGTTGAGGCAGGGTTCCCCTCTCCTCCTTTCTTTATTAGAAGCAATCAAGACTGTTAAAAAGCAAATTCTGGCTAGCAGAGGAAATTCTACAGCTGAACTCTTTTCAACAAGCCAGCAATGGTCTCTCAGAAATGTGGACAAAAAAAAAAAATCTCTCCACCCCCCCCCCCCCCCCCCTTCGTCACACCCCCCCCTACTAATTCCTTGGACTCCACCTCTTCCTGCAATCAAAGCCTTCCACATTCTACAGAGGATTTTCCTTATATGGTAAAAGAGGCTCGCTAAATCCAAGTGGTAAAGTAACAGGAAGATGTCGGCTAATCACACAAAAATCTAAACGAAACCAGCTGTCTGGATGCAGTGTCTGCAGAACGTTTGACTCTCCCCTTTCCTAGTGGATGCCAGAGTGGATTTTTTTTCCCTGCCTGGGGTTCAGCTATATTTTCCCAGAAACCTCCAGGCTTTATCTCCTCCCCACTGCAGGCTGCTTTTGCATGAAGTTTTCAAAAGTCATCAACTTTCCAAAAATATCCTTCCTTCCAGCTGAACCTTCCTCCCATCCTTTGTCTCTTGGCTTTTAGCAGAAGGCCATTTTCGGCAAAAGTCATCCTTCTAAGGCTGAAGGAATGACTTGCTATGAGATCACAAAGGAAACAGGACTCAGGAGATTTAAGATGGTTGAATGTGGGAAAAGTCCAACTCTGCTACTGTTTCAGACTGAAAACATGTTTCTAAATGTCCCCAGGGTAGCATAAAGAGGGGTACCTAACAGTTGAATGCTTTAACCAAGACCAAAATGGAAATACTGAAGTAGCCTAATAACAATTCTCATTTTAAAAAAAAAGGCATTTTTGGTATTATTATCTGTTTTATAGATGAAGGGACCTGGATCAAAGGATTTATGGGACAAAGGGACATTGGAGGAAAAGGCATTGGATGGAACATAGCTCTCTCTAAAGGTCATCTCATCCAACCCCTCTCTCCCATTTTACAGATGAAGATACTCAGGGCTAGAAAGGTTCAGTGACTTGCCCAAGATCACACAGGTAGTAAGTAGCAGATTCAGGATTTTGAACTTAGATCTAAGACCAAAAGTTCAACATTCTTTCTACTATACCATGCTGCCTCTCCTGGATTTTGGTCTGGTACCCACATCAATGAGATCACAGACCATTGAGGAACTTACACCAAGTATTTGTAAAAATATTCGTGGAAATGGTGAATCTGAGGTGAAAAGGAACGATGGCCCCTGGGTCTGAATCCTAGGCCTCCTCCCTCCCAGCCCTGTGTTTCTGCTACCTTACCAGTCTAAAAAAGATGTTCAGAATTTCCCCTTTAGTTTTCCTCAGGCTTCCTAAGAGTTAATAATGCAATTAACACCTTTTCTGGCAGCTCAGCTACTAGTAGCATCTGTACTCTGGCTTCCACCTGCCTTTCTAGTCTCAGCTCACATTACTCGCCTTCACTCATTTCAGCTACACATGTGGTCTCCCATGCCTGGAATGGACTCTCTGGCTTATTTCTCCTCTTTGAAAATTTTCTGTACCTTTAAGGCCCAACATATCTCTCCTCCATGAAGCCTTCTTTGATTAACCCTGCTAGAAAGGATTTCTTCCCTTCTTGAATCTCCCAGGTTGTACTTCTGGATTCTTTCCTATCAATTAATCTACAAGCGTTTCAAAAGTGCCTTTTCTAGGCTAGGCACTGAGCTAAATTCTTATGTGCTTAACCATTTCTAATTTGTCTGAAAATTACTTGTGTCAGTATCAAATACCTTGTTAGATAAAAATTAACTCCTGAGAACATAGACAATTCCCTTTTTATCTTTGTAGCCCTATTGTGCTGTCTTGAACACTGTACTGAATAAATGACTGTGGAATGGAATTCCCCAAATATCATGTTTTTCAAAGGCCTAACTTGAAAATAAGTTAGGAGGAACTCTACTTCCTAGGATTTCCAAATGTTCTGATTATTCCTTTACATTGAGTTTTCTAGGCTCCAATAACTGGTAGGTTCCCTTGAAAATTAAGGAATTAAGGATCAGAATGTCAAGACTGAAAAGGACCTTATGTATCAAAGGACAGACATGAAAACATGCTTAGAATCCTACAATCATAGATTTAGAGTGGGAAGGGACCACAGAGGCCATCTCTACAAACTTTTTATTTTGTAAAGGAAGGTATTCAGGTCTATGGTGGTTAAATGACTTTCCCAAGGCCCACAATTAGAAAAAGAACAGAAATAAGGTTAGACCCTGATAATCAGCATCCAGGTCCTCTTGTCCAATTTGGTGGGAAGATTATTGCACGTACATTTGACTGGGAATACTAAAGTTGGAAAGGACTTCTGAGATCATCTAGTCCAAGCTGTCCTGTCCCTGTCCTTTTACAGAGGAAACTGAAGCAAGGGAAACTGACTTTAGAGAAGTGACGTAGTCTGTTAGTGGCACAGCCAGGGCTAGAATCCAAGTCCTTGGAGTCCTAATCCCATGACCTGCCAAAACCTGGGGTGCCATAATCTCCTGTAGTGATTCTGTGCTGAAAGGTGAGCAACTGCTCAGAAGGGAACTTCTGGCAACTAGAGACCGTGTCCTGGAGATTGGTTGCAGACAGAAGGCAGCAGGGAAGAACAAAGGTGAGTGGGGGAAAGAAAAGCCTGGTGGGTCAGGAAAAGAGCCCCCAAGAGAGATCAAGGGGGAGCAACTGGAAACAAGGGCTAGGAAAAGAAATATCACCACTACCCAGAGGAGAGTGATAAAATAATCTGGATGAACACAATGGAAAGAGCCTGGATTTGGAGTCCAAGGGGCTGGAAGTTTGGCTTTGCCACTTACTACCCTTGTGAGGCCCTGGGCAAGTCGCTTAAGCTGATCTGTAACCAGATTACTTTCCTGATCTGTGAAACAAGGGGGTGGGACTAAATGGCCTGATCTCTGATTACTTTCTTCCTGTGTGGCTCAGGGAAAGTCATTTAACTTCCCTAGATCTCAGTGTCCTCATTGGCCCAAGATTTGCAGGTGATCTTCTGGGCCTTCCAGCTTGACTATGCTGCATGTGCTCAAAGCCTTAAGTATTCACCCTCTATTACAACTGAAATGAGGAGATGTGTTGGGACTGTTGGGTTTTCTCCTCTATTGGGCTGATGTCTCACCTCCCCACAAAATGAATTTGAAACCAACCAGGTAAAACTAGGCGGGTGTCCCATCTGTGGGGAGGAGACCAGTGCTTTGGGGCACACCCAGGCCAGTTCTGAGTCAGAGGGAAGAATGACAGCCCCTGACTCAACTGCCCTGCATCTGGTGGTGACACCTGGATTTTTCCCAGGTGGTGTCTCACCTCCTGTGTGTGTAGGGGGTGGAGTGGTAGTGGGGAGGAAGGAGGGCCCAGAGTTGGATAAGGGTTTTTCCAGGCAGATAGGGAGTCAAAGGGAGATGAATCAGAAGGCACTTAGGTCCCTGTGGCTTTCCCCCTTAGATCCCAGTACTAATTTATTGCTCTCAAGTTTCCCATAATCACCTTGAGAGGCAGCATCCCCCATTTACAAGAGACAGGTGTAAAAAAGTTGAAGTGACTTGCCCACAGTCAGGCAGCAAGAAAATGTCAGAGCTGGCACTTCAACCCAAGTCTTCTGAATTGCAAGTCTAGAATTTTTCCCAGTCCAGTCTGCTGCTTGGTATACCTTACTACCTGGGATTCAGTGGTCCTACCAGGTGCCTAGAGGAGATACCTGGTCAAGCTCTGCTTCTCTTTGTCCATCCCCTCCCTCCTTGGTCCTATGTCCACCTCCCTCCTTCCCCCCTAGGCAGTTAGCTTCTAGGCTAGTTCCTAGGGAGAGCCCTCCTCAACCCCCAAATCCTACTGGGATTATTCTGCACATCTCCCAGCTCTGGGATGCTGTATATGTGGGTGGGGGGAGGTGAGCGGGAGGAATGTGCTCAGGGGGTCACTCGGATGAGTGACCTCACGAATCAGTGGTTAAAACTGCTGTTGGATGTTGAGGTGACCGATTGTGGGTCCTAGGCAGAGGCAGAAGGAAGGCCAAAGAGAGCCGGAAACAGAGCTGGAGAAGGAGCCAGGCAGACGGCAGACGGGGCTCCCCGGATACACAGTCCTGGAGGGCAGGCGGGCTCCCTCCCGACAGGAACCACCTCCAGCCTTCAGAGGGAGCGGGAGAGGAGAGAGAGAGAGAGAAAGAGAGAGAGAGAGAGAGAGAGAGAGAGAGAGAGAGAGAGAGCGGGAGCGAGAAGGGCGGGGAGAAGTGGGGGGAGGTAATTGGGATAAGGGGAGTGAAAGGAAAGAGAGGGAGACAGGAAGAGGGAGGGAGAGTCAGAGGGGGAAGAGAGAGGAGGAAGAGGGGGGAGGGAGGACAGGAAAATGGAAAGAGGGAGGGAAAAGAGAGTTAGAGGAAGGAAAGGGAGGGGTGGAGAAAGGGAGAGGCGATAGAAGAGAGACATGGAGGGAGGGGAGAAAAGATAGACGGAGAGTAGAAAAAGAATGAAGGGAGGAGAGCAGAGAGATGGAGAGAGCAAAGAGACATGGAAGGAGAGGAGAGCAGAGATATGGAAAGAGGGGAGAGCATGAAGAGGAGAGCAGAGAAGGACAGAGGGAGAGTAGAGCAGAGACAGAGCAAAGAGAAATGTGGGAGAACAGAGAGATGGGGGAGAACAGAGATGGAGGAAGAACAGAGAGAGATGGAGGGAGGGCAGAGAGAGATGGAGGGAGGGCAGAG
>NW_020954739.1:2400265-2422981 GCF_900497805.2 Vombatus ursinus
GGGAGGGCAGAGAGAGATGGAGGGAGGGCAGAGAGAGATGGAGGGAGAGGCGAGCAGAGAGACAGAGAGTAAAGAGAGATGGAGGGAGAATAGAGAGAAATGGAGGGAGAGCGGACTGAGAAGAAAGGCAAAGTGAGGGAGGAGGGTCTGAAACAGGAAGGGAGGGAGGAGCAGAGAAAGAATGGAGGAGAAAAGGGGAAAGAAAGGAGGATAGGCAAAGCGGAGAGGCGAGGCGGAGGGCCTCGGGGAGAGGCGACAGCTGGGGCTGGGGCAAGGACAGGAGCAGAGGTAGAGGAAGAGGGGTAGGGGCAGGGGCAGGGGTAAGGGCTGGGGGGGTCTCACTTTCTCCCGCTGCTCTCGCTCGCCGTCCAGCTCCCGCTGCAGGCTCTGGGCTCGGTCCTCCGCCTCATCCGCCTGTTGTTGCAGCGCCTGGATTTTCCTTTTCACCGCCTCCAGGGAGTTGAGGCCGGCCATGGGGACTAGGGGGCTCGGGGCACGGGGCAGGGCGGCCTGGGAGCGCTGGGGCTGGCGGGACTGGCGCCGCTGGTCTGCACTGGGGAGAGGAGCCGCCGCCCTGGTCCCGGAGCCCCCGCCTCCTTCCCACCCCTTGAGCTGCCGGGCGGCTTTACGGTGGGGGGATGGATGAGGTCACCGGGGCTGGGGGCGGTGACGTAAGCACAGCTGGGGGAGGGTCGGTGACGTCAGCACCGCTGGCCGCAGCTGCTTGGAAAATGCCCCTTTTCGGGACTTATTAGGAGAAAGATTGCAGCGGGGCTCCTCCCCCAACCTCGAAGCCCGCCTTTGGGCGGAGGGGAGCAGGGTGGCCGCGGGGAGATGGGGCGGGGCGAAGTGGTCCGGGGCTGGGGGCTCAGAGGTCTCCGGCCTGCTCCAGCTTGGCAGCTCCAGCCCCGCTGCCCCAGGTCCAGAGGCATGTGGCCACGCCGCTGCTCACCTTGGGGCCGCAGGCTGGCTACAGCGAGGCGGCTTCGATTCCCCTTCCACCAGGGGGCAACCCTGGACAGCAAGAGACTGGGGGAGGGGTTGGAGGGTGGGGGACGCCCGGCGGTACATACGTCGGTGGCCTTCTTGTCTGTCAGCTCTAGCTTCTCCTGGGCTTCCTTAAGGTCTTCAGTGTACTTGTCCAGCTCATCCTCTGTTCCCTTTAGCTTCTTCTGCAGGATCACCAGCTCCTCCTCCACCTGCGGCCAAGGGCAAAACAAGAATGAGTATGACAAAGACAGCATCCTTCCTTTCTGTCAGTCAGCATCTCCACCCCCAGCCCTCACCTGGGTCCTCTGTCAGCCCCCTATCCCTGTCTTCCTCACAGAACTCAATCCCCTAGGCCTCTCCTAGTCCCCCTCCACCCCATTCCCATACTCCATGCACACTCCCATCCCTCAGTTACCCCTACCCCACACATTCCCCAGTCCTTACCTAGTCTTTTCTTAGCCCTCTAACTTTACTACCCCCTGGACCCCTACAATCTTTCAGTTGCCCCTTCTATACAGATTTCATCATCACCTCTACCCCTGAAACTCCCATGCTTCAACTTTACCATCTGTGCTCTAATCCTGTAATTACACTTATCCGGATGTCAGTCACCTTTCTTACCCCTTCTATTATCTAACATCTCTCAATTGTCATCAGACTCTCAATCCCTCAGGCCCATGAGGGCCTCATCTCTCAGTTCCCCTCTACCATTTTAATTCCCTATCTAGGCTCCCACCCCTTATTCACTTTACTCTTACATCCCACTTCTCCTGTATCTCAACTTCTCATCACCTCTCCTAGATTTTAAGGCAGGTCCCTGTCTGGAAGGGCCCTAGACACAGTCTAAAGCTAGGGTCAGACTAGGAGGACCAGGAAGCCTTTACAGAAATGTGTGTGGGGGGGTCCTTTACACCATCTCTTTCCTCCTCCCATTTCACCCCCACCAAATACCCCTAATCATTAGGTACTAGAGACAGATCTATACCACATACTTCTCCCTGATCTGTTCTCATACACCCCTGGAGTGATTACACTTAGAAGAAATTACACCGAAGGATAGCCCAGATAAAGAGAAGGGAGCAAATCAACAGGAAAAGCAGTTTGTGCACCTTTGGTGCCCAGGTGAGCTTGTCCCCATTGGGGAGATGGGAAAAGCAGATAAATTGTTGCCCAAAGAAGCTCAGGGCAAACAGAAAAGATGGAGAGTAACAATTTGAGTGATGCTTAAGTTAGGAGCCAGACTGAGGGAAGCTGTTAGTGCTGCAGGAGGCCAGAGGAGAAGGAGATCAGGATGGGTTAGGGCAGTTAGGGAAGATGTGGCCCTTTCAGGATGAGGGAGCTTTAAGGATGAGAGTGGAGACACACAGGAAAGCAACCAAACCTTGTGGGACTTATTCAGCCACAAAAACCCTGGGTTTGTCCTTAGGAGGTGGATAGTTTGAGCCAGACAGATCTCCCCTGAGCTTTTCAGGCTGCAGCCCCCCATATATCAAATCCACTGCCCTGTAACTCATACATACTCCTCCTGAGACCTTCCCTTCCTCCCATCCCCCCACAGTTCAGTGCCTCTCCAACTAACTTTCCAAAATGCCCTATATTCTACTCCTCCCTACCCTCTGTACTGTCTTCCCTAATACCCACAATCCAGACCCTCTCCTTCTTAATCTTTTATATTGTCCCACCAAACACCCACAGTTTTATCCCTCTCCTTTGTCTTAGAAACACACATTACCTAACTCAGCACAGTACAGCCTGTCATCATTGTCTCCCCAAATATACAAATATACACTCCCCTTTTAAGTCCACTCTATACACTCAGACATTGGCCTTCTTTCTTCCCCCTTGCAAACACATAGAACATGGGCCCTTTCTCTGTCCCTAGGGAAAAAAAAAACAGCATGGCATAAATGTCTCTTCTTGCTCCTCTCACATTGTCACTCCCAAACTCAGACTCCTTTCTGCTACCATGACGCCTCTCCCCTACAAAAAAGTACCCAGAACATCCAGGAGAAGGCCTTTCCACCCTCCATGCTATTCCTCCTAAAGGCCCAGAGCTCAGGCCCTCTCTTTGTTCCTCACTCATATTGTTAGTCCTGGGAGAGCTGTTCCAACAAAAAATGTTACAACTAAAAGGAACTTTACAACACAGAGTGTTAGAGCTGGGAGTCACCTTTGGAATCAGACCTCTGAGGTCTGAGATGAGAATGGATTTGCCTGATCCAGTCAGTAAGTAGCAGAGTTAGCATTCAAACTCAGGTCCTTGAACTCCAAATCCAGTGTTCCTTATGCTAGCTCGGGGCTGCCCCAGCCTCTACCTTCATTCAGTGTTTGTTGAGTGAAGGAATGAATGGAAACACGCCGGTTGCTGCATGGCTGGAGGCCAGGTTAATTCTCCCCTCCTGCAGCCAGCTCTGTTGGCACTAATGGAAGGTTCTGCATCTGGGGTGTCTGCCTGGTTTCACCTTGGGTTGCAGTCTGCCTCAAGTCTGTTTATGTCGCCTTTATGAGAGGGCTTTATCCTGAGGAATTTCCAAGAGCACGTTTGTGTTTGGCTGTTAAAGTGGCCTGGCTTTGGTCCTGGCTTTGGCCCGGCAGGTTCAGCTGAGTGCCTTGGTCTTATTCCTACATTCAGCACTTTGGGCAGGGAGTGATTTAACTTAGCCCTAGCTAGGCAGAGCGTCTGTGGCCAAATAACTGTCCTGATGCAGAATTTGATTTCAAGCACGGACTTGAGCAACTCGTTTTGACTTCCCTGATTCTTAGTTTCTTTATTTGTCAAATGAGAGAGCTGGGCTAGAATGATCTCTAAAGTTTCTTCCAGCACTAGATCTTGGGAAGGATACTGGATTGGAAGTCACTGGTTTGGAAGTCAGAGGACCTACGTTTAGATCCCAGACACACAGGATGATGGCCAGTAAGTGTAAGCATCAGAACTTGAACCCAGACCTTCTGATTTCAAGCATTTTCCAATGCAATGTGAGAATGACCGCTCTAAGTGCATTGTGTTTATTCAAGAGCTAAAATTGGTAGTTCTGTCTCTAAGTGTAATTTGGTGTGCTTTTTTGGTGGTGGAGGCAGGGAAGGGTTGGGGGTAGTCATAGAAGGCTCCATGGAAGTAGTGACACTTGAGTTGGACTTTGAAAGAGGGTCATGATTATAGGCATGAAGACAGAAAGGAAAGGAAAGAACTTGAAGGCAGGTGGAGGGAGGAACAGACCATGTCACAGAATGAGAGATCTGGAACTGGAAAGAACTATAGTGGAGCCAAGTCATCTAGTCCAACTTTCTTGCTTTTCAGATGAGGAGACTGAGGCCCAGAGAAGTTAAGCACTTGCCTTAGACCATCCAATTAGTAAGTCAGAGATGGGATTTGAACTTAGGTCTTCTGACTCCATAATCAATGGGTCTTTCTTTCTCTACATCACAATGCCTCCCCAGGAGCTCCCTTAATCTTTTCTTTGCACCTCCCAGATGATATTTAATATATTTTCATTTGTATTATAGTTACTTGTTAGTGTATCCTGTCTGTCCTAGTAGACTGTAAGCTTCTGGAGGGTGGAGATCATGTCTGATTTTTTTTTTTTGGTAATCCCTTAAAGGGTTTTTTAAGTGGTAGACAACTTAAATGTCGAATGAATGGTACTCAGTTTCCTTCTCTGTAAAATGGGAACAATAACAACAATAAGAAAGAATAATAATGATAGACCCTAGCACCTTCATGTTTGCAAAGCACTTTATAAATATACTTCATTTTATTATAATAATCATGATAGCTGTCATTTATATAACCCTTTAAGGTCCGTACAATGCTTTAAATACAATATCTCTTTGCATCCCTATATGCTTCTCTCACAGGGTCATCTTGAAGATCAAATAGATCAACAGATACAATAATAGATTACAGAATTCCTTATAACTGTTATTGATTAATAGCTATTAATTTGAAGCTATTGATAGCTATTAATATGTTTAGCTTAGTAATGTTAATGTTAACAGTTCACATTTATCTAGTGTTTATTTTCTATTATCTTATGAATAACAATATATCACATGTCTTGTATACTAATAATTATGATTTCATTTATCATTTCCATAACAATTATTATTAATAAATGCAAGCTCTCTGAAGACGGGGACCGTGTTTTCTCCCTTTCTTGTATTTCCCATCGAGTAGCTGAGCCCAGAGCTAGAAATATGGGTCCTTAGGAAAGACGTTGATTTGATTATGACTCACAAATATTACCCTAATTCTCCCCTGCTGGCATGGGTGTCAAGAGTATAGTCTGTGAGATCTGGGGCAGATTTAAAGATGCACTGAAACCTGACCTTTCCCTGATGATGTCTTCACTGCACTGGCTTGGATTTACATGATCAACGCACAAAGGAAGAATCTGGAACATTAATGATAATATATTGAAATCAGCATGACCCAGTAGAAGGAGTCCTGGGTTTGGAGTAGAGGGTTCAGGTTCTGGCTTTGTCACTTACTACATGTGCTAGTGTTTATTATTATTATTATTAATTCTTATTGTTGTTATTATCTCCATTTTGCAGAGAAGAAAACTGGGTGCCATCGAGAGGAGTTGGCATTCATTCACTCATTTGATATTTATTAAGTATCTACCACTTAAAGAGTGTGACCTTGGTTACAACATCACTAATGTGAAAATATGTTTAATAGGAATGTATATATATAGCCTATATCAGATTGTGCACTGTCTTGGGGACGGTGGTGGGGAGGGAGGGGGAGAAAAATTTTAAACTCAAAAGCATGTGGAAGTGATTGTTGATAAATCAAAATAAATTAATTAAAAAAAAACCAACAAACAAAAAAAAAGAATGTGAGCTCCTTGAGGGCAGGTTATGTTCTTGCCTTTCTTTGTAATTCCAATACTTAATACAATACCTACATATAGTAAATGCTAAATAAATGTTTGTTGACTGACAAAAAAAAGTGTTACCTTGGGAAAGTAATTTCTCTTTGTGCCTCATTTTCCTCATCTATAAAATAAGGAAATTAGACTAGATGGCTCTGAGATCTTCAGTGAGGAAGTGAGGTGTTTTTAGGCTCTTGCCCATGATTCTATCAGAGCAATACTCCACTAAGTCCTATCAGGACGGAAAGGCTTCATAGAATCAGTGATTTAGAGCTCTGGAAGGGATATTAGAGGCCATGTGGCCTAGCTGCTCATTTTGAGGAGGAGAAAACTGAGGCCTGCAGAGGTTAAGTGACTTGCCCAAAGTCACAGAAGTAAATGGGAGAGTTTTAAGTATGAGCCGGGTGAGAAATTATGTGCTTGTCCACTGGCCAATCTACCTCAGTTCTGAGAGCCTCATCACTAGGTTGGTAGTAGGAGGGTGAGTTCTGGGGGCACAGCAACTTGAGAAATTTTCATCTAAATGCAATCACCGTATGTGGGTAGATTTCGTGTTTATACTGGATGGTACTTTGGGAGTTTTCATTGTATGTTGGGAAGTGATGAATACATCAAGAAAAAAAATCTTTTGATTAACAAATTGTCTATGTAGACTAAATGAATGGGCCTCAGTTTTCTTATCTGTAGAATGAGGATAATAGTGATAATGATGATGATGATGATGATGATGATGATGATGATGATAATAGCTGACATGTATATAGCACCTTATTTGGAAAATATTTTACATGCTTTATGTCACCGGATTTCTCCACTACCAGCTTTAAACATTTATTATACAGATCAAATGAGACAGTGGATCGTAAAGGGATTTGGAACTGCCTATGTGAGACAAGTCCTCATGCTAGAAGAGGCAGTGTTGTAGAGTGGAAAGTTCACTGACTTTTGAGTTAGGGACTGGGTTCAAATTCTGCTTCTGTGACCTTGGATGAGTCACTTGGGCCTCACTTTCCTTATCTGTTAAATGAGGGGTTTGGATTAGATAACTTCTAAGGTCCCTTCCAACTTTAAATTTATTATGGTCCTGTGGTCACAGATTGAGGGGTCATTTGCATGTATGTGATAATTGAAGGGAGCCTTCATATTTATATAGGGTTTTGTAGTTACAAAACACTTTCATTTTCCATATCTTGTTCAGCCTTCACATTTTATAGATCATGTAATTGAAGTTCAGGGGGCAATTGATGGGCCCCAGATCACACTGCTAGTGTGACTCCTGGAATTCATCCCAGGCTTGCTGGGTTAAATTCAGTCCAATCCAAATCCAATGCCCTTGCCATGACACCAGGTTGTAAAATTTCCCTTTGACATGGATTTCTTTTGGATTCCACCGTGATCCCATTCTAGAAAATGAGGAAGTGGGGTAAGATGTTCTCAAAGATCTCATCCTGTACCACACATTAAGTGCTCTGTGTGTTCTTTGAAGACTTTCCTGTGACCTGGTTGTTCTCCCTCTCTTTTTTTTTTCCTGCTTTTTGGTGAGATAATTGGGGTTAAGTGACTTGCCCAGGGTCACACAGTGTGTGAGGCAGGATTTGAACTCAGGTCCTATCCACTCAGGACCTATTTGAACTAGGTCCCGCCACCTAGCTACTCCCCCCCCCCCCCCCGTTGTTCTCTTAAGCCATCTTTTTTTACTCTCACTTCCCCTTTGGTACGAAAATTCTAGAGTGTGGTTTACACATGATGCTTCTACTTTCTTGACTCCCATCTACTGTCCAGCCTGTGCTGCTGGCCTCTGTTGCTCTCCTGAAGTGGACTTCTGCAGCCTTAAATGACCTCTTCATTGGCAAAGTCAACCGTCTTTTCTTAGCCCTCACTGGTCTTGACCTCTGTGTAATTTTGGATGCTGTTGTCCACTCTCTTGCTCTGGATGCTCTCTTCTCCCTTAGCTTCAGAGACAGTGTTTCCTTCTACCTTTCCAGCCATGTTACACATCACTCCACTTCATTCATACTTCAGGTCCTGTTTACCCTGTTTGTCCTCCATTCCCTTTATGTAATACAACCCCTCCTCAAACCTGCCTCTTAAAATCCCTAGTTTCCTTCAAAGTTCAAGCTCAAACACCAACTTCTCCTGATCCCTCCGACAATTAGTGACTTTTTGACCCCCATGGGTCATCTTTACCCCTAAAGTGTGTTTTCCAAGACTCTGCCTCTGACCTACTTCTCTTCTTCTCTTCCCCCCTCTCTCCTCTTCTAATTTATTCCAATGGCTGCAATTATCATATTTATGCAAATAATTCCCAAATATATATCTGTAGCCCTGTAAGAATAATAGCTAGCATTTATACAATGCCTTGAGATTTTTTTTCCACTGCTTTGCAAATATTATCTATTTAATCCTTACAATAACCATGAGAGGTAAATGCTATTATTATTCTCATTTTACAGGGGAGGAAACTAAGGCAGGCTAAGTGATTTGCCGAGGGTCTCATGTCAAGTATCTGAGGTGGGGATTTGAACTCAGGTCTATTCTAGCTCCAGGTCTAGCATTCTATCCACTGTGCTATCTACTTGCCCCTGTCATTTCCTAAACTCCAGGCCTACTTTTTTTTTAGTTGTTTGCTGGAAATGGGCACTGCGTCACTCAAACTGAGACCTGTTAAAGACCTTAGCTTAAAAAGGCCAAAGTCCCCATTGCATCCAGGGCCTTCTCTAGTCGTCCTGATGTGTATCTCACCACTAGACTTAGATGGTTTTGAGGAGAAGGTGAGACTGGTGACTTTGCACAGCCCTCCTTCCCTTCAATGCAATTCACTTGGCTTCACCTCCCTGATGTCATGATCCTTTTTGAGAACAAACTTAGATGTCCCACTGGAGCCTCAAACTCAACATATTCAAAACTAAACTTATTTTTGGCCTGTTCTCCTCCCAGCTCCCTGATTTATGCTGAACCTGTGACCCCAAGTTAAAAGCACAGATTTGTCTCTGAGTCCTCCTCTGCCCCTAATACCAATGACCAAATCCTGTCAATGCAAGCTCTACTATATTTCTCGCATCTGTCCACTCTTTCTACTCATAGGGCCACCAGGATAGTTCGGGCCCTCTCTTCTCTGGATTGGGTTAGTGTAAATTGTCTCCTAACTGGTCTCTCTCTCTCTTTCTCCCTTCCTCCTCCTCCTTTCCACTCCTATCTTTTCATCTCTGCCAAAATCAGATACTTAAAGCACAGGTTTGGGCAGATTGTACAAAAACAAAAACAAAAAATCCTGCTCATTAACTAGGGGATAGCACAGATTCCTCTGCTTGGCACTGAGGGCCCTTCTCCATCTGGCCCCAGCCTACCTCTCCAGGCTTATCTTTCTCTCCTTGCCTTCCTGCACTCTCTGTTCCTGACAAACTGGACAGTGAGCTGTTGACCTGATTTCATTCTGCCTTCACACCCCAGTGCATTCCTGCAGGCTGTCACCCTGGCCTGGAATGCAACACACTAAACCCTTCCCTTCAAGACCCAGCTCAGGTGCCACTGACCGAAGCCTCCCTGCACTACCTCCTCCGAGTCCCCAGCCAAAAGGACTCTCGGCCTTCTCACATTTCTTAAAGCACATTGTCTGCACCTGTCCTGGGCTCTTGTCACACTCTGCTCTTGGTTCTTAGTACTGATTTTGGACATTT
Organism: Vombatus ursinus; assembly: GCF_900497805.2. Taxonomy (NCBI): domain Eukaryota; kingdom Metazoa; phylum Chordata; class Mammalia; order Diprotodontia; family Vombatidae; genus Vombatus; species Vombatus ursinus. The sequence goes on from NW_020954739.1 coordinate 2,409,810, forward strand.
AGTATCCTTCTTATTAGGCGGCTAAGTAGGTGGCACAGTGGGTGGCATGAGAGCTAGACCTGGTGAAAATCAGGAAGGCTCCAGTCCAACCTCAAACACTACCAGGACAAGTCACTTAACCCCTTCCAGCCTGTGTCCTCATCTGTAAAATGGGGAAAACAATAGTACCTGCCTCAGAATTGTTGTAAGAATCAATGAGATGGTTTAATAACAATATGATGTTATATTGTATCATTATGTCACATGTCATGCCATGCCATACCATATCATATAATATCATACCATGTCATGTCACATCACAGTGCATTGCATCACATCGCATCATACCACAATATGACACAACTTAATGTGACATAATTTAACATAAATGACACAATAGGATGTAATATAACTTGTCATGTCATAATAGCTAGAATTTCTATAGGCATTATTATTATTTTAATTTTATAGATGAGGAAACTGAGGCAGACAGCGGTTAAGTGACTTGTCCGGGATCTCATAGCTCTTAAGTGTCTGAGACAGAATTCAAACTCAGGCTGTTCTGATTCCAAGTCTAATTCTCTATCTATTGCGCCACCTAGAGGCCAGAAGTGATACAGGTAAAGTGCTATTCTTTATCCATTGCGCCACCTAGAGACCTGTATATGATGTAGGTAAAGTGCTTTGTGAACTTTCAAAGAAGGTGAGAGATTGGATCTGTGATTTCATTGGTATTGGGAAGTTCTTGGGTGAGGAAACCTCACTGCTAACATGTGTCGACTCTTTCTGTGCATGTCAGGAGATTGAGAGGTTAAGTGACTTGCCCCGGGTCACATAACCAGTATGTTTCAGAGGTAGCATTTGAACACAAGTGTTCCCAACTTCTAGGCCAGTTCTCTAGTCATGGTACCAGGTGGCCTCTCTTAAGCCTGAGAGCTCTAAATGTCAACTACCTGAAGCCAAGGGGCTAGACCATATTTTGGATTCTTCCTGCTGAGAGCATATTGACCTCAATGATTTTTTTTTTTTGCCAGTGAGTATTCCTTCCCCCAATGAGAACTGTAGCCTCTTTATGACTTAGAGCTGGTGTTGGTGAGTTGTTGCAGCTAAAATATTTGTCACGCTGCAGTCAACAGAGATGAGTCTCTCCAAACTTACCTGTGTTGCTCAACCCCACTCAATTCAGTTCAATTCAATTCAATTTGACTAGAAGCCTGCCCAGCATGATAGGACCTGCCAGAATTTGTACTTTGCCGGCACAGTCTTGGTGAACCTCGAATGACTTCCAAACCATGATGAGGACCTTAATTGAAGCCTTTTCACACAGTAGGTGCTTAATGGATATTTGTTGGATTCAATTGTATTGAAAGCCCCTCCTAGCTTTGACATTCTGTGTTCTAAGGGCCCTCTTGGTTCTGACATTCTGTGCCTTCCTACCTTTGTGGGTGCTTATATTCTTCTACACACACCCTCCACACTCATCTATACAAAGTCACAGGTATGTGTATATGTGCATGTATATATACACATGTATATATGTATGCATCTGTACATACACACATAAACAAGCTCATGTACTCCAAATACCCAAAGTCACAGGCACAAATGAACATACACAACTACTCTGTCACTCACGTAGTCAGAAAGCATTTATTAAGCGCTTACTATATATCAGAACCTGTGTTAAGTCCTGAAGTTACAAAGAAAGGGGAAAAGATCCTTTGTTCTCAAGGAGCTCATATTCTAATAAGGGAGATAACATATATGTAACTAGGCACATGCAAGATTTGTTACTTTTTATACAAGTGTAGATGGAAGGTAATCTCTGAAGGAAGGCACTAGCTCTCTGTGTGTGTGTGTGTGTGTGTGTGTGGTTGTGGTGTGACTGGGAAAGGCCTCCTGCACTAGGTGGGATTTGAGCTGACTCTTGACGGGACACCAGGCAAGCCAAAATGCAGAGCTGAGCTAGGAAAGCATATTAGGCATGGGGGCACCAAGGCACCAAGGCGGGAGATGGAGTGTTGTGTATGAGGAACAGAAAGTAGGTCAGTATGACTGGGCTATAGAATGTAGTAATGGGAGAAATATAAAAAAAGATGGGAAAACTACAAAAGGGGCTGGGTTATGAAGAACATTAAATGTCAAATAGAAGAGTTTATATTTGATCCTGGAGTTAATGGGGAACCACTAGAGTTCACTGAGTCGTGGGTGTGATGGTCAGACCTGCACTCTGGGAAAATCATTTTAGCAGCTGAACGGAGGATGGATTAGAGTGTGGAGAGGATAGAGGCAGGAAGACTAATTAGAAGGCTGTTGAATAGTCCAGGTGAGAGGTGATTAGGGCACACATGCACATGTACACCTTTACACAAAGTCACAAGTATACAATCCAATCTCAAACATATACTCATACACATTTATTGATATACACTTACGCACAACTTTCTTCCTTACAAAAGTCTAGGGTACTCACACACTCATATAAACACATACACAAAGTCACAGGCACACACACAGCACACATATACACATATTCTGTACACAGTATAAACATACACAGGACTATACATACAGCACTATACATAAAGTTACCAGTACATACAAAGTCACAGCCTCACAAACACCCGTAAGCGGAGGTATGTATCCACACACACTCTTGTGTAGTTACATGTATAGTCAATCCCTCCTTCCTATATAGTCACGGGTATACATGCATACACACATACATATAAAACCCATTCCTAATATATAAGATTACAGATACACACTTACAATCACACACATGCATACCTCTATACACAAAACCACATGTATATACACAGATATACGTCTATAGTCACACATACAGCCATGTACATTAACAAGTATACTCTTGCCCTGCCCCCACCCCATGTACAAAGTCATAGGTACATACATACATACATATTCACATGCTCACAATCATGTCTACACAGTCTATACTAAAAGTCACAGTCCTATTACATAGAAATATGAGAAGGAAGGATGAGGTCATACACACACACAACCTTATACACAAAGTCACAGCTATCCACACAGTCTCATATGTACCCATATGTACACTCCTAGGTCAAAGTCTCATGTATATATTCAACCAATTCCCACCACCTGTTCAATACAAGCATAAACACATGAACACATTCCTAATATGCAAGGTAACAGGTATACACACATATACAAAGAGATGTATACCTTTATATACAATGCCATAATTACACAGTTCACACACAGACACACATATACCATTACAGGTAAATACTCTCATACACACACTCCTGTATACCCAATCACACATTAATACTCAGGTGTGAACACACACATACAAACTTGACTGCACATATTCGCACGTATATATACAACATTAAAATTCCCAAGTATACACCCATATCCCATCTTACAAAAGTTACAGGTACACAAATTTACTCACATACTCACACACACATCCTATATACAAAGTGACAATATTGTTGCATAGAGAAGTGAGAAAACAGAATGAAATGAGTGACCCACACACACTCCCCTAATACTCTTCCTGCTCAACCTTTCCATGAACGAAACCATTGGTATATACAACAAAACATATATTCTGTACACAAAGCCACAGATATGCACGCACACCGATTAAAAAATAACAGATAAACATGCACACATATACCTCTGTATGAAAATTGACAGATAGATAGATGCAAACACACATCCAGCTCCCAGACAAGAAGCCATTGTAATTGACTACAAAGTCACAGTTTACGACACTCGCACTTGGACTGGATTCTGCAAATACTCATACTTGCCATCTACCAGACACATTATAACAAGCAGATGAGCCTTCTTTTGCTACAGCAGTCGGCTTAACTTGAGCTAATTCCCCTTGAGAGCAGCAGAAAGGCCCAAGGACAGAGCCCTTATCTGGAGGAGTGGAGGAAGGGAAGAAGGGATAGCTGTGGGTTCCCACCAAGAGAAGAGAATAGATGAAAATAATAGAATAGAATGTAAGATACTTCAGAATTATCTAGGGGTTCTCAATCCCAGGGACCATAACTTTATTTTTTGTTTTTAATTTTAATAACAATTTTGATAAAATTGGATTTCATTGTAATCCTTTGTACTTGATTTTATGCATTTATGAATATGATTCTGAGAAAGACTTCACCAAACCGACTACACAAGGGGTCCAGGACACAAACAAGGTGAAGAAGCCCTGGACCCCTTTGCCTTATTGATGAAGAAAGTCAGGCCCAAGGACAAATGACTTATCCCAAATTATACAGCAAGCCAACAGCAGGGACAGGATGTGAGCTCTGCCCTCCTGGGTGTGCCTACTGTGCTCCCTGGGCTACCTGGCCACACGGCTCACCTGCTTACACTTGTCCTCTGCTGCCTTCTTGTCAGCTTCGGCCTGCTCAGCTCTGTCAATGGCATTCTCCTTGTCCAGCTTCAGCATCTGCATCTTTTTCTTAATGGCTTCCATGGTGGTAGGATGGGTTGGCTGCCTCTGGGTGCAAAGTAGCGATGGAGAGGAGAAGCTCGACCGACTGGCTGCTGGTGTGTTCCAGGAGACCAAGTGCAAGCTGGCAGCAGCAGGAAGGGGGTTTTTAACCTCCCAGGCCCCTTTCTGGGAAGTCTGGAGGCTGCCCAAGTCCCCAGGGCCGAGCAGCTACCTTCCTCTTAGCCTTTCTAAGGAACAAATTGGCCCCAGTTCCCAGGCTGAAGCTTCAGCTGGCTTCCCTCTCCTTATTTGGATAGTTAGGTTTTCTTAAAGGAAAAAAAAAAGCCAAACATCTTGTTTCCATTTTTAACCATCTGACAGACTCAGGAGTGTTGACACATGAACACAGAGATGGGAACAAAGCTCACTAGTTACCCATCTATCCCAAGGAACCGGAGAAGGGAGGCTGGCCTGGTCCCAGGCAAGAGACAGGCCCAAGACTCTCCTACTGTCTAGATGGTAGAAGGGAGACTTTTTTTTAACTAGAGGTTCATAACCTGAGATCCACAGAGGGTCTGTGAACTTGGATGGGGAAAAAAAGCATAGCTTTATTTTCACTAACCCATAAATGAAATTTAGCATTTTTTCCCATTATGAATGAAGGCAACAAACACGATTGTTAGAAAAGATCCTTATGATTTACCAGACTGAAAGAGGGCTCCATGACACCAAAAGGTTAAGAACTCCTGGGTTCTAGATGGTCCAGAGGGTACTAGAAGCCTAGAATCTGAAAGGACTTTAGAGACCACCTAGTCCAGGTCTTTCTCTGCCCAATAAATAAACTCCTTCTACAATAACCCAACAAACGATCATCTAGTCTCTGTTTGAATACCTCCAGTGATGGGGAGTTCATTATCCCTCAAGGCAACCCACTTCACTTTGGGACACCTCAGAGTGTTAGGAAGTTCTTCATATTAATCCCAAATCTACTTGCTGGTGATTCCTACTCACCTGTGCCTCTAGATTTTGCCCTTTGAGAATGGGTGTAATGAGTTGTTAAGAGTTTGAAATGGGTTTTAGGCCCCTGGTTGGGGTGTCCACATTCCCCTCCATGTCTTCCTCCTTACAAGTTTCCACCCCTTCCAGGAAGCCTCTTAGATTGCTATGATTGATTGAAAGGGTTTGGGTTTGGTGTTAGGTTGGTGGCCCTATGGTGATTCCATTGCCACTAAAAAACAGCAGCCACAAACAGCTCAATTACATTAAGATGTCTCTAAATGATATAATTAAGTTAAATAAGGAGGAAGAAAGAAGTAAGCAGACTTTCTCAAGATTGAACAGAAAAGTTAAAATAATGGTACCTGGTGATTCAGGATGAGAGAGGCGTCAGATGGTATCTCCAACAGCAGACTGATGGAACTCATGCACCCACTCCTATGGGAAGTCTTCACTGATATCCCTAACTGCTAATATTCTCTCTCCCAAGCTACTGTGTTGAACTATTTGGCATATATTCATATTTATTCACTTTGTGTTTATGCTACATATATTTTTATATGTATATCTCTCCTCCTTTAGAACGTAGGCTCCTTGTGGGTAGGGGTTCTTCCACTTTTTGTACTCCTGACACTACCTTTCGGGGTCTCAGTAGCTTTAAGTGAAAAATGAAGGAATTGGACAAGATGATCTCTCAGATTCCTTTCAGCTCAAATCCAAATTTAAATACAGCCTTGGATTCTTCAGTACACTCCACGTTTCTGTCAGTCTGGAATCAATGCCACTATCCACATACCTTGCCTTTCCCTGCCTTCTCTGCTTGTTTACCTTCTTGAGTTGTCTGAAAACTTCTGAATCTTTTCTAATGCCCTGGTCCCTGTCCTTCTGCTTGACACCTATATCAGTCTTCCCCTCTCCCTCCAGACCCCAACTCTACTCTTTTGGCTTAAAATCCCTCCTATTCCATCCTTTCCTGGATGTTACAATGTCTAGGCAATGTCATGCTAGTTTTGCACAGTAGTTCAGATTTCTGTTGGTGGGAGGTCCTTTGGGACAGGCCCAGACTCCCAACCTCTCTGAAAATATCTTCTTGGAAAACTGCTTTTCTCTTTTTCAACCATAGTGGTTAAACAAACAAACAAACAAGCAAATGAGGATGTCTGTAATGCTTACCTTTCTGCAGCAGCAGTGAATGATCCCAAGGTTAGACCAGAGCACAAGGAAGATGCAAAAATCAATTAAGACCCTTTCATTTTTAGCTCTGCCATTGATTTATTGGGTGGCCTTGGGCAAGGCCAAGTTACCTGTTCTGAGGTTCTATTATCCATGTGAAGTTGGGGAAACACTTGTTCATGATTACCTTCCTCACAAGGAGGACCTGACATTTTGTTTGGTTATAGTATTTGACTAACTCTTAGGTGGTTCTCAAAGGATTTATCACTTGGCTCAATGTCTTTCTCTTGGTGCCAACCCTTGCCACCATACTCTGGGACTTTAATATATAAGTTGATGTCCTTTCAAACATAGCCTCCAAGTTTCTCAACTCCCATGACCTGTACTTTCTTTCCATCTCTCTCATTGGAAAGGGTGGAAGGTGAACATGAGAGAGCTTCACCTCTCCAGGTGTCCAGTGCATTCACCTCATCATTTTCCACCTGATTGATCTCCTGAAATTCATGATCTCCTGTAACTGATCATCATGCAAGATGACATTAACTCCCCATTACCCCTTGACCCTCTCTGTCTCTGATTGGAGAGGGTGTAGGGTAGACATCAGAGAGCTTCTCTCTGATCCTCTACCATTTAAGACCAGGGCCCAGGATATTCACCTCATTATTTCTCACTCTGGCTACAAGACTTCCTTATGACCCCACTTGGCTTCCCTTCCCACCCACCTACCCACTCCCTTTTAGCTTTATGTTGTTTTTGCCCATTAGATTGTGAGGCCTGAGCTCCGTGAAGGCAGGGACTGTCTTATGCCTTTTCTATCTCTATCTGTAGCACTTAGCACTGTGTCTGGCACATAGTAGGTGCTTAATAAATGTTTATTGACTGACTCTAACTCCCTCCCAGCCACATGCAAAGATGATCATGACCATTTCCTTTAAGTGTTCTTCTTCCCTGATTCAGAGCTCTGAAATTCTTTTTTCCTGACCACAACCTCCCATTCTTTCATCTCTCCCTATGCCTTGATCCTCCTAAACCTATCCTTCATCCTTACCTCAACCTTCAATCCTTCCTTTCTGACTCCAATATTACTCCTGTTCTGGACTCTTCTTCCTCCCTTCATAATCCTGACCCTACAATTAGCCTGTTCAACTGTATGCTGTCCTCTACTGGAGAATCCTCTGCTCCCTTCATCTCTCATTGTCATGTCATGCCATACCATATGGTGCCATGTTAAACCCTGATCCTGAGTTTCCCTAACAGTGTGCATTATTTACTTCTACAGGCATGTTGCAGAATGTTGTGGGAGGAGCAGCTATCTTGATTGGGTCCATTACACATTATTGTTTTCTCATCGCAACTGGGCTCTTTCTGCTGCCTAGCAATTCTTTTATTTGTTTCTAATTAAGTCTCTATTGCACTTCCCTAGCACCTTTTCCAAACTTTCTCTTCTCTTGTCAGGACTTCCATATAACCCTCAATGGAGGATTTCAACCCCCCCCCCCCGTTACACTGAGAAAATAGAAACTGTTATCTGTGAGTTTCTTCTTCTCCCTTACTGTACATGTCAGAACCCCTCAACAACATCCTCATTCCTCCTCCTTTGCTCCAGCCTTTGGCAAGGAGGTAGACCTTCTGACCAAGGGCAGACTCTCAACTTGGGCCCTTGATCCCATTGTTTTCTTTCTCCTTTGGAAGCTTTAATAATGCCACCTTTCTATCTAATCTTCAATCTTTCCCTATCCATTGATCCATTCCCTGCTGCCTATAAACATGGCAGGGTCTTCTCTATCCTTGAAAAAAAAATCCTGCACCTGACCTTGTCATCCCTTCAGGTAATATTGTCACATGTCTCATTTGTCTTTTTCCAGCCAAACTACTAGAAAAACCAATCTCACTTATTGGATACACTTCCTCTATTATTATACCCACTTCCTCTATTATTACTCACTTTTCAGTCTCCTACCTTCTGACTTCTCTGACAACTCAATTGAACTTATCTCTTTAAGGTTGCCAATAATTTCTTAATTGCTAAATGCAATGACCTTTTCTTTCAGTCCTTATTTCTCTTAACTTTGGCAGCATTTGATGCTGTTGACTGTCTTCGCTTCTCAGATTTTTTCTTCTCCTTGATTTTTATGACATTGCTCTCTCCTAGCAGTTCTCCAATTGCTCTTTCTCAGTCTCCTGTGCAATCATTATCCTCTTAATCATGAGTATCCCCCAAGGCTTTGTTCTGAGCCCTCTTTTCTTCTCTCTAAACTCTTTCTCTTGATAACTCATCAGATTCTGTGGGTTCAGTCATCATCTCTATGTAAATGCCTTCTAGATCTACATATGTGACCCTCATCTGTCTTCTGAGCATTCCTCAGCTGTAACTAACTGCCTGTTGGACCTCTCCAACTGTTCGTTTTATAGATATCCAAAGCTCAACATGTTCAAATGCAAATTCTTTATCTTTTCTCTGAAATCCACCTCTCCTTCAGGCTTCTCTGTTTTACTCAGAGCATGATCAGAGGGGAGAAAGCATGGCATAAACTTTAAGGCATAGGTACTGAATTTGAATCTTACCTCTATTATGTACTAATTGGGTAAACCTGAGTGTAATTTTATCTCCCTAGACCTCAGTTACCTCACCTGCAAAATGAGGGTATTGGACTCACTGACCTTGAAGGTCCCTTCTCACTCAAAATCTATTGCTATGTGCTCTTTACAGTCACTTGGAGCCTTGGAGTTCCCAACCTTGGAGTCATCCTCAACTCTTCTTTCTCCCTAATCTTAACCCTTTCATGTCTAATCATTAACCAAAAATTGCTCCTTCTACCTGTACAACACCTCTTAAACCCATTTCAATCCCTCCCCTCACATGGCCGCTACTCTAGTTGAGGCTCTCTTACCTCTTGCCTAGATTGTTGGATTGCTTCCCAATTGAATTCCCAGATTCCAGGCTCTGCCTTCACCAACCCATCTTCCACATATGTGTAAATATAATCTTCCTAAAATGCTGGTCTCATCATATCCCTCCTAAAAAAAATCATCAGGACCTCCTTATTGATTCATGGATAAAATACAAATGTCTCTATTTGGCATTTAAAGTCCTTCACGGTCTGGCTCCAGTCTACTATCCCAGCCTTCCTTTATGTATCTTCCCTTCATGTAGTATATGTTGCAGCCAGACTTCCATATCGACAATTCCCTGAATTCAGCATTTTATGTTTCTTCTCTATGTCTCCGCCCAGGCTCTCTCCCATGCTCTCTCCTGACCTCCACCTCTTAGAATCTCTGCTTTTCTTCACAGCTCAGTTCATGTGTCATAGCTTCCTTTGGGAAACGTTTCCTTATCTTCCTGTTTTTTAGGGCTCTCTTCTTCCACAAATTATTGTGTATTCACTTATCTGTTTATAGATTGTGCATCCCCAGTAGAATGTACTTCTTCAGCACAGACATGGTTTTATTTTGTGCTTTGCAGATCTTAAGGTGATAATTTTATTATTTTTGTTATTATTATAATATCCCTCAGTATCTGGCACCATGTCTAGCACAAAGTATATGACTGATAAATGTCTGTTGAATTGAATTGACTTTGAAAATGACAACAGTTTTGTCTGGAAAGTTTTTTAGGAGAATGAAGACTCATTTATTAAACACTTACTTTGTACAAAGCATTGTGTTAAATGCTGAGATGCACATAACAAAGCAAGACAGTCCCTGCTTTCAAGAAGCTCCATTTCTAGTAGGAGAAGATAACGCATAAAAATTTCAGGTATAAGTCACATGAAAAAGTTCCTTGGTCCTTAGGGTGTGGCAGCAAAGCAGATGGCAATCTGCTTTAGTTATGCATCTTCTTCAGTTATTTCTGCAGATAAAAGCAGATTCATCTCTTATGGTGCTTCATTTGAAAGTGCTAAGGACTTAGATGTTGAGAACTTTCTTTTCTCGGGTTTCAGTAGCTATGGCTGCTGAGGAGGCAGGGATGGCAGAAGCTGTTGCCATGTTGTAAGGTAGATTCCCTTCATGATGGCTACAGAGGTTGGCCTGAAAGAAGGGCCAGTGATCTGGGGCAGGAGGTTACTCCTTGAGCTCATCTGCTCATTGGTGGCAGCTGAACAGAGATTGGTGCTGATGGGGATGGGGACAGTGGGTCCTGACTCCACTGGGCTTATTTCCCTTGATGATTCCTAGTAAGTGTGTGAAGTAGGATTTGAACGTAGGTCTTCCTGAATCCAAGTCCAGTGAGCTTTCCATTATGTCATACTGCACAGGGCTTAGTCTTTCTTTGGAAGAATCTGTCTTTGATCTTTTTTTCTCCAGCATAAGTTAAAAATATAGGACTAAAAAGATCCTAGTGTGATTAGCCCTTCTAATGCTGTCTTTTCCCCACCTCAGTGCATTTAGAGAGAATAGGGAAACAAGGACACTCAGTGACGTTGATGGGTGTTGAGATAACGTAGAACTAGTAGAATTCCCTCTTTAGGGGAGTAGAACAGAGATAGTGTGAATGAATACCAAACTGATGCATTTTATAGCCAATAAATTATTGTTCATTCATTCATTGTTCATTCATTCATTCATTCATTCATTCATTCATTTATTCCAGCAGTCCCTTTTTTTGCATACTTTCTGTTCCCTTGACTTCAGAGACATTAACAGAGACACTTTCTGGGTGTCCTCACCTCTTTAATAACTCCTCAGTCTCCTCTGGCTCCCTTGAATTTGTAATGTGAGTGTTGCTCCAGAGTCTTGGCCTGCTTCTTTTTCTTACAAGATCTCTTTTACACAATTTAAGTAACTTGTGTTTGTTTTGCATTTAATCTAGATATACAAGTGCACTGAGACTTTTGGGACACCCTGCAGTTACCCTGTATATATTTGTATAGGTGCATGCTGCTTCTACCAAGAAAATGTAAACTTCTCCATGATAAGGATTATTTCATTCTTTGTAGTTGTATCCCCAGTGCCTAGGCTAGTGTCTAGCCACTATGTGGTGCAGTGGATAGAGGGTTGGACCTAAAAGTCAGGAAGAGCTGAGTTCCAATCCTGCCTCAGTGATTTCCCAGCTATGTGACCCTGGGCAAGTCACTTAATCACTATCTGTCTCAGTTACCTTATCTATAAAATGGGGATGATAATTTAGTACTTTCCTCCAAAGATCATCGTGAAGATAAAATGAGATAATATTTGTAAAGTGCTTTGCAAACTCTTAAATGTTATATGTTAGCTAAAATTATTTCTCCCTTGGCAATCTCATTCACTGTTATAGCTTCAGCTTCTATCAGATTTACACTTTTAATCCTGAGCTTTCCCCTGAGCTCTAGAATTCCACCTCCAGCTGCCCACAAGGCATAAAAAAAGATTAAGGCACTTTTTGGAGACCAAATGGATAGCTATCTAGTGTGTCTGAATGACAAATGTCTGTGGATAACCGCTCATCAGATATGTTATAATGGGAATACCTTTCAGGCATGTTTTGGCCACTGGGGATCCCTTCCAATTCTAGAAATTTGGTATGGTTCTTCTGTAGTGATGAGATTTGAGGGGAGGGGGAAAAGGAAGTCACTGGGAGAGTAGGCACAGGACCTTGGTGCCACCTGTGAAGATATAATCGTTCTTGGGGCATTTTTTTTGAGGGGGAAGAATGAGATGGTATCAGACAGCAGAGTATGCAAGGGATAGGGTACTACATTTGCAGTCAGAGCACCTGAATTCAAATCCCAGACCTTTTACTACCATGGAACCGTGGACAAATATTTTTGCCTTTTTGGCCCTGAGTTTCATCATTTGCAAAGTGGTGATGAAGTAGTGGTGATGGGAGGGGTTGGAATAGATCCCTTCCAGTTCCAATCATATGAATTCTTAATAATTCTCCATGCTGCCCTGGTGAGAGAGGTTATGGGTGGGAATATCTTCCTATGTTCTATTTTCCTCACAGGATCATTGTGAAAAAGGTATTTTGTAAGCCTTAGGATCATGGGATTATAGATTTAGAGCTGAAAGGAAACCCAGCGGTCATCTAGTCCAGCCCCTTCATTTTTTTCAGATAAAGAGACGGACACTTAGGGAAGCCAAGCGACTTTCCTTAAACCACTATGTGGTGACACAGTGGAGAGTTTTGGATTTTGAGTCAGGAAGACCTAGGTTTGAATCTCATCTCTGGTATTGACTCGCTCTGTGACCCTGAAGACATCACTTTTCAGCTCTCAGCCTCACTCTCCTAATCTGTAAAATGAGGATAACAATATCCCCGACTTCACAGAGTTGTTAGGATTAAATGAGATCACGGAAATAAAATAAAAACATTAAAGTGCTATCAATAATGATAATTATTATTTTCATTATTAGTTATTATTATCTCCAATGATGAGACCTGAGTTTGAATTCTACTAACTGTATGACCTTGGGCAAGTCCCTTCTCTCTGGCCCTTAATTTTTCCCTTTCTAAAATGAGAGAGTTTGATTAGGTGAGCTGAAAGCCCCTTCTGACTCAGAATCATGCTCTTCTATATAAATGTGAATTATTATTATGATGTCCATCATTCCAGCAGGATGATGTTAATGGGGCAGGGTTTTCCTCTATGACTCTCTCCCA
>NW_020954739.1:2423381-2493260 GCF_900497805.2 Vombatus ursinus
CTGACTGGTTGTTTGATCCCGGGCAAGACACCTCCCCTATCTGAGACCTTCATCATTTATAAAATGGGTTTGGACTGGTAGATAGGACTAGACATCCCTCCCACCTCTGACATTCAAGATTCTAAGGAAGGCCTAGGATTAAATCCTGCCTCAGTCATTTACAGCGTAACTCTTGGCAAATCACTCAATTTCTAAGTGCCTATTTTTCCTTATTTTAAGTGAGAGATGGGGGTAGAGTTGATGGAAGTGAAAGTCCCTTCTAGCTCTAAATGTATGATAATATGGTCCTCACCAGTTTTGATTTTCTATGTTCTAAGGTTCCTTTCAGCTCTGACGTTCTATGTTCTAAGAGTCATCCTAGCTCTAACAATTTTTTCTCTGAGGTCACTTCTAGCTATAAAATTCTGTCCCAGGGCCTCCTACAATAGTGATGATGGATTAATTTAATAATTTAATTATTTAACTTTCTTTCTTTCTCTGTTAAAAGCAAAATAGAACAGGTCATAATTTCCTGTTTTATATCAATGAAATTTCATCGGTTAAGAGGTGGAAGAATCTAAAAGGGGGATTCTATTTTTATCTGATTCTCACCAATAGGGAGGAATTGGTTGCTGGTGCACAAAAATGATTGGGACCCTTAAGAGAAATTGACCACTCCCTCTTAGAGTTTGTGATGGAAGAGAAGAAAGCCTCTTGAATGAATTCTTTGACCTGCACCCTAGATTTTGAGAAAACAGATTTCAAAGAGTTCAGAGGAAGAATAGATGGGATCACATGGGCCAAAATTCCGCAGGGGAAGTTAGCCCAGGAAGACTCAGAATGAAATTGTGAACATGCAAAGGGAAACAAACTGGAAGATTCTGATGCGGAGGCCCAGAGAAATAACCAGATACCTTAGATATAGAAAGACACACCTAGAAGATTTCAGCAATGGTGGGTAATGGAGAATGTAAGAATAGTGTTGGGGGATGGGGCAGATATGTGACTCAGTGTATAGAGTCCAGGGGAACTGAGTTCAAATCCAGCCTCAGACACTTGATACTCACTAGCTGGATGACTCTGAACAAGTCACTTAACCTCAACTGCCTCTTTAAAAAAAAATAGTGTCAGGGGAACCGAAGTATAGAAGGAACTGAGGCTGGTGAGGAAAGATAATGATAGCAAGAAGGGTCTTTTTCCCCCTTCTTGGTAGGATTGGGGAATAAATTGGGATCAAATTGATTGGGATCAAATAAGGGATAGTACTGTGGATGGGGGTGGGGTAGGGATAAGACCATAGTAACTAAGGACAGAGAGAAGGCAGCTTTGCTCAGTTCTTATTTACCTCTGTTCTCTTAGACAAGGAGAACAACTTTGGACTGCAGAGGACAGAACTCAGATGAGTCTTGAGCTGGAACAGAGTCCGAGGGTAGGTGGCAAAAGGTAGGGCTTTTGATTGTCACAATACTTCTGAATTGTGCAGTGCTTTGCTGTCTCATAGGGATCTTTTACATACTTTATCTCATTTGATATTTACCATGGCCTTGTGAGGTTGGCAGGGCGGTGATTATCACCTCCATTCTATAAATTAGAAGGGAAGTTGTTTACCCAAGTCTACACAGTGAATTTGTGGATAAGCTCTGTGCCCTATTTCATACTCTGCAGCCGCCTGGGGTGGGCCATGGCAGGGTCCAGGGGAGCTATGGGCAGGATAAAGCCTAAGTGAGTGGGAGGGTGAGGGTACCAGCAGAGAGAAGAGGGCCCTGAAGCCTGGCTTTGCCAGACTGTCCTAGATGTGTCCAGGGCTGTGACTCACTGGCTATCCTGAAACCCAAGTCAGTGAACAGCCTAGGCAGAAATACACTGGGAATGGTATCCCTCCCACAGGAAATGGCCCAGGTTCACTCCTTGGCCTTGTTTGGTCAAGCCTGGCCTGGGGAAAGATGAATGTCCAGGGAATTCTCTGAGGTAGAATCTGATTGCTGACTGAGCTAATGATATTTCAGGGAGGGCATGGGCAAGGGAGCTAGAATTGAAGGCAGAGCCAACCATAGACCTCCCACTTTCAAGACCCCATCTCTGGCTGACTTCCAACTCCCTGAACCTGGCTCCCCAACTGAGAAACCCCAGTTTATTGTGAGAGCCCAGCTCTGTGGCTACATGGTGTCCCCATTTCCTCTCACTCTTCACTGGGTCATGGGGCAATGGCTGAGATGGCCAGACAGGCTCACAAAGGCATTTTAAGGTTCAGATGGTCAGATTTCTCCCCACAGGTCTCTGGGGACAAAGCCCAGCTGTCCAGTGAAAAAGGGCAAGGTAATGGGAGAACACAGCACAGAGAAATCTGAGGCACCTAACTGGGAATACTGATGTAGTCAAATCATAATAACTTAACTTCTGCAGGACCTTAAAGTTTACGAAGCACTTTAAAATAGCCCTGTGAGGTAATCGGTACAAGAAATATCATCCCCATTTTACAGGTGAGGGAACTGAGGCTCACTGAGGGGGAAGTATCTTGGCAGAGGTCATATGATTTATAAATGACTTGAATGTGAGCACAGGTGTCCTGAAACTGCCCTTGCCACCAAATCAGCTTAAAAAAGACAGTTTTAACCCATTGGTCTCCCTGGGGCCCATCAAGGTATAATAATGCAGTTAATACCTTCCAGGCTTCTCTGCCACCAAGGGCAAACACACTTTAGCTCCCATCTGCCTTTCTAGCCTCGACTCACATTGCCTCCTTCCACTCATTCTCTGTTCCAGCTAAACTGGACTCCTTGCCACTCCCTGTCCTTGTCCTGCCAACTTCTAAATCTCCGTATTTGCACATACTGATCCCCACCCCACCCCTTACCTGGGATAGGCTCCCTGCCTCATTTCCCACTCCTTGAAATCTTTTCTACTTTCAAGTCCCAGCTTCAATACTTTTTCCTTCAAAATGCTTCCATGATTCCCCTTGCTAGAATTATACCTCCTCTCTCCTCGAATCTATCAGGGGTCATTGTATTTTATCACGTCCGAGCCTATTATATGTACTGTAGTTATTTATGAACATATCTCACTCCTCCTATTAGACTATAAGTTCCTTAAAGGAAGGGGTTGTATATGATTTCATCTTTGTATTCTTGGAGCCTATCAGTAAATCTTATTCATTCAAAAAACATTTATTAATGCTTAATATATGTTAAATTGAATCATGATTTTATAGATGGGGAAATCAAATTGGGAGGGGGTGTTGTATAACCATTTGTCAGGGGATTCTTATTCAGATGGGCTAGATCAGAAGCTCTTAACCAGGAGTCCATGAACTTGGATAGGAAAAAAACCCCACATTTTTATTTTCACTATAATTTCTAACTGAAATTTAGCATTTTCTTCAATTATGAATGAAACAAATATTATTCTGAGAAGGAACCGCTAGGCATTATCAGACTGCCAATGGGGTCCATGACACAAAAAAGGTTAAGATCTCCCCCCTAGACTAGAGGATCTCTGAAGTTCCTTCATGATTCTATGAAACTGAGACCCAGAGAGCTTGAGTGATTGAGACATGTCTTAAATTTAGGTCACAAAATCCTAGACTGGCAAAACTGAAGGGGATGTTCAAGATGATCTAGTCTAGCCTCTTCATTTTATAAATTAGGAAACTGAGGCTCAAGAAGATTAACTGATTTTCTCAGGGTCACATAGGTAGAAAGTGGTAGAATCAGAACTCAGGGCTCTTGGTAATTAGGTCAGTGTGTTTTTCATAATTCCATACTGTGTCCTGCACAGGTCAAGAGGGAGACAGGTTGACTTCATCTGACATGAAAAGCTCACTGAAAACCTTCTTCCACAGCACTGGGGATGTTGTCTGAGACACAAGGGCCCAAGCCCAGGAGGATATGTCTTAGTCACAGAGCAAGGCCTGGTTTCCTGGTGAGGAGCATCCTCAGGGCTCCTTTCATGTCCTTGTTCCTTAGGCTGTAGATGAAAGGGTTCAGCATAGGAGTGACCACAGTGTACATCACGGCTGCTGCTGTGTCCTCTTGGGCTGTGTGGGTGGATGTGGGGCTGAAGTACACTCCAATAAGTGTTCCGTAGAACAGAGAGACCACGGCAAGGTGGGAACCGCAGGTAGAGAAAACTTTCCACTTTCCACCCGCAGATGGGATCCTCAGCACAGCCATGAAAATGCGAGTATAGGAGATCAGGATGCCAATGAATGGGGTGATGATTGGCAGTGCTCCCACTGTGTAGACCATCAGGTCATTGATGAAGGTGTCTGAGCAGGCCAACTTCAGCAAGGGACTGAGGTCACAGAAGAAATGAGGAATTTCATTGTGGCCACAGAATGAGAGTCGGGTCAGCAAGACGGCGTGGGTTAGGGCATTAATGAAGGCTGAGAACCAGGATACCGTGAGCAGAAGGACACAGACCCTCGGAGTCATGACTGTGCTGTAGTGGAGTGGGGCACAGATAGCCACATAGCGGTCATAAGCCATGGAGGTGAGGAGGAAACTGTCTATCCCTGCGAACCAGATGAAGAAGAACACTTGTGCCAGGCACCCAGAGTATGGAATCATCTTATTCCCAGATACATGATTTGCCAGCATTTTGGGTACAGTGGTGGATGTGAAGCAGATGTCAACCAGGGACAAGTTGCTAAGGAAGAAGTACATGGGAGTGTGGAGGTGAGAGTCAGTTCTGATGGCCAGTATGATGAGCAGGTTCCCTAGCCCTGTGATCAGGTACATAAGCAGGAATACCAGGAACAGAATCCTCTCCTGCTCTGGCTGGTCTGAAAGGCCCAGGAGGATGAACTCAGAGATTCTAGAATGATTTCCTTCTTCCATAGGTCTATTGGGGAGTGCATGTGGGAAAGAGATGAAAAAAGAATTTAAAACATCTAATTGAACAATGTTCTCATGGATGATGTATCAGTTTTAATTCATTAAGTTTCATTCAACCAATTCCTTAAGTTTCAATCAACCAACTAATCAATGAGCATTTTTTTTTGGCTAGGCAATGGGGTTAAGTGACTTGCCCAGGGTCACACAGCTAGTAAGTGTCAAGTGCCTGAGGCTGGGTTTGAACTCAGGTCCTCCTGACTCCAGGGCCAGTGCTCTATCCACTGTACCACCTAGCTGTCCCCCAATAAGCATTTATTAAGCACCTACTGTGTGCCAGCCACTGGCAACACAGAAACAAGAAACGAAACAGTCCTTGCTTTTAAGGAATTGACGTTGTTTTAGGGGAGACAAATTATTCATAGTGTACATATATGTTTACATAGATGAATAAAAATAAATGTGGGTGTTTAGTTTAATATAAGGTAGTTCAGGAGGCAGGCTTCTAGAAGTTGAAGGAAAAGCTTTGTGTAGAAGATTCAGATCAGGGTCTTGAAAGAAGTAAGTGATTCTATGAGGCAAAGGTGAGGAGTGAGTGCATTCCAGGCCAGTGAAGATGCAGAGGGGAAACTGAGAGCCTTGCTGAAAGGGAAGGCCAGTTTGGCTGGACTGTAGAATGTAGAAAAGGGAATAACATAAGATGATGCTGGAAAGATAGGCTTAGGTCAAGTTGTGAAAGTCTTTTCATGTCTAACAGAGGATTTATATTTTACCTTATGCTTAGCTTGGGAGGCACCTAGGTGGCTCAGTGGATAGAGCACTAGGCTTGGAGTCTGGAAGACCTGAGTTCAAATCCGGCCTCAGATGCTAGCTGTGTGACCCTGGATAAGTTACTTAACCTCAGTTTGCCTTAATCCCCTGGAGAAGAAAACAGCAAACTATTCAAGTATCTTTGCCAAGAAGACCCCATGGACAGTATTGATGTGCTATGGTCTGTGGGGTCACAAAGAGTTAGACATGACTGAACAATAACAACGATCAGATTTCTCCTTCCTGGGGGGAGTGGACCTCCAAAGCATGTCTGGCTCCAGTCCAATGCATGGAATTTTGGATCCAGTTTCTGGCTGGGGGTGATGGAAGAACTTGATTTGGGTGATAATAAAAAGGTTTTTAATTGGATGCAGATCCAGAAGAACTGATGACTTGGTTGTTGAGAAGCCAAAACTGAGTATACAAAAGGGGCAGCTATCTCCTATGTCAATGTTTTTTCTTTGTGTCTGTAAGCGAGGTAGGAGTACTTTGAGTTGCCTTGCTACAAGGCAGAAGGAATTTCCTGTCTTTTATCGAACCAAAGTTAGATATGAGCACATGACTCCACGTGACTCCCTCTGTCTCTTTTGTGCTTGCTTACTTGAAATGACTGGGCACTTTAAGATAGATGTGCACATACAATGATTTTGTGAGTATTTCAAGGTCTTCCCATCCTCTAGGCATTCACGCATGCAGGTGGAGCAAAAAAGTCCCAGCAGTCCCAGACCAGTAAAGCAACTAGCCTAGCAGAGAAGAGCTCTGGCTCTTCAGAAGAGCACTTGGTCCAGCAGAGCAGCCTCATCTGGCAAAATATTGACCTGTTCAATAGAGATGTCATACCCTTTAAGGAGCCAGCCTAGTTGAGCATTTGAGCAACTCATCCCTCACTGAAGCCACAATCCACAGTGAACTTAATGGGAATTTAAGGCAAAAAAAGACTCCTAAGACCATTCCCTAATTTTATGCCTCCATATCATTGTACTTCAACTTAATGTCTATTCTCCCTATGGACTCTGTGTATATTTGTGGGGAAGTATGCCCCATGTTTCTGGGGGAAATGTTTTGTAGCAGCTATCCTAACTGTGTTGTTGTTAAGTTGGTTAGTCATGTTAGATTTTTCATGACCATGGTGTTTTTTGTTTTTTTTTTGCAGATATAATAGAGTGGCCTCCACTTTACAGTTGAGGGAGGCAAACAGGGGTTAAGTGACTTGCCTAGGGTCACATAGCAAGTAGGTGTCTGAAGCTGCATTTGAATACAGGTCCTCCTGATTCCAGGCGCAGTGCTCTATCCACTGAACTATGTAGCTGCCTCCTAGAAGCATCGCTAGGGATCATGAAATTCTGGGCAATAAACTGAAGACCTTAATGGCACAGGTGGTGTTTTTATGGCTACTGCCTATTTATAATGAGGTCTAAAAACAGAAAGGTGAAATTGGGATATGTACTACTGGTTAAGATGGTGTCTGCTAATGGGATTTGGATTCCTATACCAAGATTATATATAATATAGTATGATATGATATAATATGATATAATATGACATAATATAACATAACATAATGTAACATAACGTAATGTAACGTAATATAATATGATATAATACAATACAATATAATATAATATAATGTAATGTTATGTAATACAATATAATATAATACAATGTAATGTAATATAATACAATTCAAGTCAATATAATATAATGCAATATAATATAATGTAGTATGATATGATATGATATAATATAACACCATATGATATGATGTGTTATGATATATATGATGTGATATGATATGATTTGACGTCATGTTTAGACGTGATGGGCTCTTGGCCATGGACATAGTGTGCCTAATAAGAACTAGTATAATATGTATTTGCTCAGAGTCTAGCAAATCTGGTCCAGAGGGCTTTAAAATGAAAATGGAAAATGGAATTTGCCTTGGCTAAAGTATTATACTGATAGGTCATTATGATATAGAAATAACCCTGGGTTCCAAAGTTGTTAACTAGGATGAGGTAACCAGAGCTTTTTCCCAGGATGCCAAGTTTTAGAAGGCACTTACATTTTTTTCAGTAGCATAGAAACAACTGAGACTAGTACTTAGGATGCAAGAATGGTTAAAATAGAACACTACCAGGCAGCTTTGCTTCCTTTCCTTTGGCTATCTCATTCCAGTTGAGCTTCCCCCAACTCTACATATTCCAGCTTTTCAAATGAATTTTTTTTGAAAGTTTATTTTGAAAGTTTTTGAATGAATAAAATCAATGAAGCAGCATCTATGCTAGATAGTTTGCTCAGCTGGGTTTCCTGAGTTTGTTTCTCTTCATACTTCAACTTGTGACTACCAGGGCTAACTGTCCCTTGATGCCATACCTCGCTCTCTTTTCTGCTGCCATGGGTTACTCTTCTTAGAACTACTTCTTCTTCTTTTTTTTTTTTTTTGCCTTTTGGCTAGGCAATCGGGGTTAAATGACTTGCCTGCAGTCTCACAGCTAGTAAGTGTCATGTGTTTGAGGCTGGATTTGAACTCAGGTCTTCCTGACTCCAAGGCTGGAGCTCTATCCACTGCGCCACCTAGCTGCTCCAGAACTACTTCCACTAACTATCTTTTGGCCTGCTCCCTTATTGGATGTGGTGTCTCCTATTGGGTGAATAGCTTTGCTAGCTGATGGGGTAGAGGGGAGGAGAGATAAAGATGTCTTCCTGGGTTCTTCCTGCATTAATTGTTTTCTTCTCTGTTGCCTAGATTCACACTTATTAAAGCTGCTTCATGTCCTGACATTGTTTCCAGGTTTGATAAGCCAGGTTTTAAAATGCCAACTGTGCAATAAATCTTCAACTTCAACCAGAGGAGGCCATTGGAAAATTGGCCTCCTAATTGCATCAAGCTTGAGTGAAGACTTATACACAGCTCATATAAGAGGAACAAAGAGTATAAACCCATCTTGACACTTCATTAAAAAACCTTAACACTTTTGTATCTGCCTCTTACTTTCTGTGATTACATCAAGAGCTCTCTCTCTCTCTCTTTCTCTCCTCTCTCTCTCTCTCTCTCTCTCTCTCTCTCTCTCCTCTCTCTCTTTCTCTCTCTCTGTTTTCTCTCTCTGTCTCTCTCTCTCTTTTTCTGTGTGTGAGTGAGTAAAATCAATCAATCACTGGTAGCCTATTCCCTCTGTCATTTATTAAATGAATACAAAGTAGTTTTGGAAGGGAAGGCACCAGCAGCTTGAGAAGAACAGGAAATGTTTCATGAAGAAGGGAGTGTTTGAAGGAAACAAGAGATTACAGGAAGGGGAAATGAGAAGGGAGTCCCTTGCAGACATGGAGGACAGCTAGTGTAAAGGCATAGAGAGGCATGGAGATGGGAGAAAGAATACTGTAAGTCTGGAACAGCAAATAGGCCAATGTGCCTAGAACACGGAATGTATGGAGGGTAGTAATGTATAAGAAATCTGGAAAGGCAGAAAGGGTAAGATTATAAAGAATTTTCAATGCAAATATTCACTGATAAAAGTCTGGTATAAAACATATAAGGAATGGGCGCAGATGTGTAATGCCAAGGATGATTTTCCAATAGCTAAGTGGTGAAAGGAAATGAACAGCTTTCAGAAGAATTTTAAACCATGAACGACCACATGTAAACATACTCAAATTCATGAATAACAAGAGAAATGCAAATGGAGACAACACTGAGCTTTCACCTCACACTGTAAGTTGGCAAAAAGGACAGTGGTAGAAGGAATATATGAAAATAGGCATGCTGATTGGGAAAACTGAAGGACTGCAACCATTCTAGATTTCAAATTGTATTTATGAAAAAAAAAAGTGACTAAACTGTTCCTTTGACCTAGAGATCACACTTCTGTCAAGTTTCCTAAAAAAATCAAAGAAAAAGATCCAATAGATAACAAAATTATTCATAATATATAAATAATTTTATATTTATAATTTTAATAATATTATATATCATTTTATTTGTAGTGGCAAAGACCTGGGAAAGAAAGTAAGCACCTATTGATTGGGAAATGACTGAAAAAACTCATAGTATACATGAGGTATTATATAATAATAACTGATAAAGATAAAGAAGTCAGAGAAAAGTGGGAAGATTTGTATGAACTGATCCAGAATAAAATAAGCAGAACCAAGACAGCTATAGACACATACTACAAAAATGTAAATGAAGAGATCACTAAAAGGGCTGTCAAATGCTGAGTAATGTGAAAACCAATGAAGATGGTGGTGCATTATGGGAAGATGGTGCTGCCCTAGGATCTAGAGAAGGCCAGATTGAACACTCTAAAAATGTTAAGCAAGAGCAATGATGAAGAAAACTCACAGAGGAAAAAGCTATAAGTTTCTTCATTTGTCCAAAGCTGAACTCAAAGAAGCCAGAATCCTGTGGAAGCCATGAGCAGAGACAAACTGAAGGAAGCAAAAGGTAGAGTGTGTAAGAGGCATGAACCCAGAGCAGAAGGCAAGGTCAGAGCAGCATCTAGTCAAGGCAGGAGGCAGCTTGTACCAGGGCTAGAGCAGGAAATAGGGTCAGACCAATATCTAGGTAGCAGAGCACCCAGCAATCCTTGTCCAAGACACAATCAGAGACAGATCCAGGCCAGCAGCCAGACCAATCAGTGCTCAGGCAGCCTACATTTGATCCACAGCACAAAATGAGGCCAGACAAACATCTGTCCAGCCCAGTGCCCAGGCAGTCCACAGCCTGAGCTGCAGAGAGAGCCACAGGAGGAGAAAAGGCCAACGTGACAACTGGCAAGCAAAGCACCTGGAGGCCTGCTACCACCACAATCCCCAGCTGAGGCCTGTCAGGCTCATGACAAGGTATGGAGCCGAATCTGGGTTTGGGACTGCATAAAGATAAGAAGGCATAGTAGGGGCCAAGGCCAAAACTTAAGTTAAGCCAAAAGGAGAATAAGCCAAAACCCAGGAATTCCTCCAGAATATGAGGCTTAGTCTTAGCTACTATATTTAGGATCAAGTAAGGATTGTTCATACCATCCTAGAGTATGGTAAAAAACAGAATCTGATCCAAGCATAACATCCTAATCCAGAAACTGAGTCTAAAGATACGAGTAAACACAAAATAATACTGAACACAGTGAAGAAATACTGTGGACTTAGAGAAAAGAATATTCTAGTCAGAAAGACTACAAGAGTACCAGGACAAAATAGATGTTGCATTCATGACATTAACATTACAAAATGTAATGTTAAATGAAATAATAGCTAGGGATAAAAGAATGGCAAAGAGAATTAATAGCTTAGGAAAGATAGTGATAAATCTTACCTGAGAATTTAACTCTCTGAAAATTAGAACAGGATGAAAATACATCAGTGATTCAATAAGATGGCAAGAAATATTAGAATAAAATTATTGAAAATAGAAAAAAATGCAAGGTATATGCTATCAAAAACAGCTGAGCTAGGAAATGGGTCAAAGAGAGAGAATCTAAGAATCATTAGACTACCTGAAAATCATGACAAAAAAAGAGTCTAGATGCCATCTTTCATAAATAAATACAAATAAGTCACAAATAAAAACTATTTAAATCTATTATAGCAAAGTGAAGATGGAAAAAATCACTGATCACCTTCTGAAAAAGAATCCAGAGGGAAAGTAGTAGGAACATCATAGTCAAAATCCAGAGTTCTCATATAAAAGAAAAAAAATACGTATAATCATCCAGAAAGAAGTGGTTCAAGTACCAAGTATATGACATACAGAAATGAATGAACAGAATAGCATAGTGTTTGATAAATCATGGTCAGAATTGCTCAAGACCTGGTAGCTTTTTCTGTAAATGAGAGTAGATCTTGGAGTGCAGTATTCCAAAAGCCAAAAGGATAGGCTTGCAACAAAGAATAATTTATCCTTCAAAGCTGAATATAATCTTGCAAGAAAAAAATGGATCTTTAATGGAACAAAGGACTTTCAAGCATTTCTGATGACAAGACTGGAGCTGAGTAGGAACTTTGAAATGTAAGCACAAAGATTCAAGAGAAACCCAGAAAAGTAAGTTTATTTGAACAATTGGAAGGGGCTGTATGATGATGGTGCTAACATTTCAAATAGAGGAGAAAGAAATAAGTGTTGCAGGGGCAGCTAGATGGTACAGTGGATAGACCACTGACCCTGGAGTCAGGAGGACCTGAGTTCAAATCTGGCCTCAGACATGTGACTCTTATTAGCTGTGTGACCCTATGCAAGTCACTTAACCCCAATTGCCTCACCCCCCCTCCACAAAAAAAAGAAATGTGTTGCTTCAGAACCTTGATGTTTTCTGAAGGTATTGAGACAGTTAAATAAGAAAGACAGAGGTCCTGGATTGGTGTTCTGTTCTGGGAGTTTTAGGAGGGTGAAAAGAACGGATGATAAGGAGAAAGAAAAGAGGAAGATAAGGATGGGACTTACTATTTCTCATAATTGAAGTAAATAAGAAAAAAGAGTATACAAACATGGAAGAAGAAGTGGGAAAATTGGCATCGGCTGAACCTCACTCTTATCTGAAAGGACTGAAAATTAGTTGGATACTAAGAAATTTACTTCTAAGGAATTGATTTGTCAAAGACCAAATAATAGAAACAGTAAGAATCTTGATTAAAAAATGACAATGAAACAATGCACCAAAACTTATGGTACGTAGCTAAAGTAGTACTTTTAGGAAAATATACAATCTCTAAATGGTTTCATCAATAAAAGACACAAAAAAGATTAATGAATTGGTCATACAACTAAAAACAAATCTGGAAAAGCCCAAAACCCCAAACCCCAACTAAATACCAACATAAAAATTCTGAAAATCAAAGAAGAGATGAGAGATTTGAAACCAACCACAAAGAAACCCTATTAAGCTGATAAATAAAAATCAAATCTGTTTTTTCTCCAGATGAAAAGATGGTCTACCTGGAAAATTCAAAAGTATTAATTAAAAATAATTGAAACAACTAATAACTTCAATAAAGTTATAGGATATAAAAGATGCATGTAAGTCATCAGCATTTCTGCACAGCACCATCAAAACCCATCAGGAGTTAGGAAGAGAAATTCCATTAGAAAAATTATAAAATATGTAAGATATTTGGGAGTCCACTTACCAAGACATATACAGGTACTCATCAAATTAAATTACCAAATACTCATTATAGAAATAAAAGACAGATTTAAATAATTAGAAACTAAATAAAAATGACAATATTGCCTAAATTATTTTACCTTTTTAGTGTGTAGCAATCAAACTACCAAAGGATTACTACATAGAGCTAGAAAAAAATTAACAAAATTTATCTGGAGGAAGAAAAGGTCAACTTGACAACTGGTTGATTCACATCTATCTACAGTCTGTTAAAACTCTAGCACCTTTTTCAGAGGAAATATTGTCTGGACTCCCTTGAGTTTGTGCAGCTGATTCTTTTATATTCATCTAAAGGATTTTATCTTTATTTCACTTACATTTCATCCCAACAAATTCATCCCATTGTTTCTGGCCTGTCACAAATTTTTTAGATTCTGTTTCTGCCATCAATTTATATGTGCTTCCTCTGAAATTTCTTGTCATCCACAAATTTGATAAGTATGCCATCTATATAGACATCCATGCCACTGATAAAAATATTGAGTAGAACAGGAAAGAGGACAAAAGTGCTCATCATCAGGATTTTGTAGAGATGCTTCTTGCTAAGTGATGGATTGGACTAAATGACCTGTTTGGTATCTTCAACCACCAAATTTCTAAAAATGATTCTAAATCAATGGGGAAGGAACAGGTTCTCTTGCACAGGGTTCTGGGCTTGGAGTCAGAAAGAATCATCTTCCTGAGTTTGAATCTGGCCTCAGACACTTATTAGCTGTGTGACCCTGGGCAAGTCACTTAATCCTTTTTGCCTTGGTTTCTTCATCTGTAAAAAATGAGCGGGAGGAGGAAATGGCAAACTACTCTGTCAAAAAAACTCCAAATGGCATCGTGAAGAGTTGGACACAACTGAAAAATGACTGAACAATAACAGGTTCTCTTAGATTCGGTGACTACTCATGCAATACTGGATGAAGGGTTTTTGATTTAGAAATGGGTTGGACGAGATGACCCACTGGGTCCCTTCTAGCTCTAAGAATATTTTAATCATAATACCATCATAATCACAATAGTTGACATATAGAGTATTTTAAAGTTAGTAAAATGCTTAACATTCTTTGAAGTTTTGTGAAACATTGGTGCCTTGTCACATAGGGATTACAGGTGTTATTATTGCCATTTCACAAATGAAGATGCTGAGATTTTACGAGGTTAAGTGATTCTACTTCTAAAGCAACTATCATATCTGTTTCCTTCTTTCCGTTTATTAGCTTCTGCCTTGGCTCGAGAGCCCATTGCTTCTTACGTGGATTGTTAGAATAACCTCCTGATTGGTTTCCCTGCCTTTGATCTCTCCCTTTCCAATCCATCCTCTGCATAGATTCCAAACCGTTAATCCTAAAATGTACGCTTGTCCTCTTCTACTCAAATATCACCTATTACTTCTAAGATAAAATACAAAATCCTTAGGATGGTGTTTAAAACCCTCCACAATATGGCTCCCACCTACTTTTTCAGTCTTATTTCATATTATTCTGCTTTCATATTACAGCTTTCCTTCTGGTCAAATTGACCTTCTGGTCTCCCATTCCTGGGATACAATCCCATTTTACCTCTGCCACTTATAACCCCTAGATTTCTTTAATGCACAACTCAGGTGCCATCTTCTGCTTGGTGGTTTTCTTGATCCTGTCTTGAAATTACTTTGTATAACATTATATATACTGGGTACTTACCTGGGTGGGTGTTTTTTTCCCCCTAATATAATATAAGCTCATTGTAGTCAAGGACTGTATCATTTTTGAAGCCTAGCATGATGCTTTGTACATAGTAGATGCTTACTGGACATTTGTTGAATTGAATTGCCCATGGCCGTTCAGTCAAAAATTTTCACTGGACTTGAACTAAGTCTTTCCAGTTTTAAGTCCGTCCAATACTCTTTTCATTCCGCCACACCAACCCTAATCTTATGCTTTGAGCTGGGGAGGCTCCTTTATTGCTCCTCCCAAGGATTTGGTCACATGTCTGTTGATTATAATGCTGATTGAACATATGTTTGGGGATAATGGGCCTCAGCCTAGTAGAAAGTAAGAAAAGGACTATTTCTCTATTCCTTTCCAGAAATTGGCTTTTTCTCCAAAATTTTAAGATTTAGGAAATGGAGGCAGCACTATTTAGGTGAAAGAGCGTTGGCATGGAATTGAGGACATCTGGGTTTCAGCCCCAGATTTTCAACCAATATGTTGTTTGACCTTTCTCACTCGATACATGAGATGGTTTAACAAATTGGTTTTTAAGGTCCCTTCCATATCTGATATTCTACTGTGTGAGTTTCCACCTTGCTCTGATATTCTGACTGTAACATTTTATGCTTTATTATCTCAAGTACTTTCAAGTTCTAATATTCAATGTTTGATGTTCTAGCGGGCCTTCAGGCATGAATGTTTGTTATTCCCCTCTGGCCCTTACATCCTGCATTGTCAGGATCCTTCTATCTCTTTCATACTATGTTTTCAAGTCTCTTTCATTTAAAAAAATTCTTTATTCTAACATCTTTTTTGGTTTTAAATTCTTTCAACTGAAATAATCTAATTCTAGGTGCTGTCCCTTGATTTTGCAAACAAGGCAACTAAAGTCCTGAGGGAATAGCTTCCATGTCAGTGGACTTGTGGCAGCTAAGCCAGGTCTAAGACCCATTCATCCAAATTCCCTGCAGCCTGCTGCTCATTTTTATGGCAATGAATCATTGCCCTTTTCCTGCTATGTTGCTCTTACTTCTTCCCTGAATAGGGAGGAGTATGACAGTTCAGCATTTTAGAAATGATCACATTCCTACATAAAAGAAACAAAGTAAAAACATCCCCAAGTAAATGATTTCTTTCATAATAAAATGACATGTTCACAGGCACACTTGCTCTTAATGGCATATGTGACTCACAATCTCCAGTTTCTATGCCTTGCAATGGCTGTACCCTTTGTCTGAAATGTTCTACTTTTTCATTTGTTAATCTTGGAATCCTGGTTTTCTTTCCAAACTCAGCTCAAACCATTTTTTACATGGAGCCTATATTTATATATATATTTTTTATTTTTGTGAGGCATTTGGGGTTAAGTGACTTGCCCAGAGTCACATAGCTAGTGAGTGTTATGTGTCTGAGGCTGCATTTGAACTCAGGTCCTCCTGACTCCATGGCCGGTGCTCTATCCACTGCACCACCTAGCTGCCCCAAAGGAGCCTATCTTGACACTCCCAGCAGTTAGCCGTCTTATTTCCTTCCTCCACCAAATACCTTGTAATTATTTTGTATTTATTCTGTATATATTTATATATGTGCACATTCTCTCCTAAGAAGAAAAGCTCATTGAGGGAGGGATTTTTGATGTATCTTTGTATCTCCAACACTTAGCTCAGTGCTTGGTGTAGAGCAATTTCTTAATAAATATTAATGGCTGGATTGATGATAAGGTCTATCTTCTCATATTCGGTGTTCTACGTTCAAAGTTTCCTTCTGTTTATATATTCTAAGCTTCCTCTTTGAGCTACCATTCTGTAGTCTATATTTTAAGGTCCCTTCTAACCCTAACATTCTAGGATCTGTGTGCTAGAGTCTTTTTGGGGTCTGCTATTCTCTATTCTATCTTCTAAAATCTCTCTTAGTTTGAAAATCTTGTGTTCTAAGATGCTTTTCAACCTTAAGAAATTCTGACTTTATGTTTTAAATTGTTTTTGATCTCAAACATTTTATTAGATTGTAAGATCTCTTTCAGTGCTATTTAGAATCTATGTCCTTTCAAGCTCTGACATTCTGTGCTCCATGTTCCTAGGGCCCTTCTATATCTGACATTCTCTTACGTTCTCAAGTTCCTTTCAGCACTAAATTTCTAAGATTCGGTGAGACTCAATTACAACATTACTTTGTATGAGAGCTCTACCTGGAGATGAATAGAAAGTGCCCTCTGCAGATGCACTTACTTGGGTGTTTGGTCTGGATCTTTTGTTCTGATCCTGAGAAACCCAGTTCTGTTGCCTTCCCTGGTTCCCTTCCCACAGCAGAGTGCTTCAAACAAGGAGCCGGCCCAAGTTGCTGGCTCTTCTAGGAGAAAGAGGGTTTGAGACCTTGGCTGAGGTGGTAGGCAGGAGAGCAGGAATCTGCTCTTTCCCCTAGGAGGGGTGTGTGGGGATTATTGCAGATGCTTTTACAGGAATTCCCTGAACCCAGGGCCCCAGTTCCCTGAGGTCCTTGTTAGAAACAAACACCAAGTAATTGTTCATTCTGCACCTTAGCCCCTTTGGGCCCATTTTGCTTTGGCATAGAACTTGGCCTATGTTGTTTGATTTGTTTTCATAACATTGCTATATCAGGAATGCTGAGAACTCTCTGTTTTTTTTCCTTTTCCTCTGGGGAAGGGGGCCTTAGATCTTGGAGCATAGAACATCAGAGTTAGAAGAGGTCTTAAACACAATTAGAACTGGGAGGGACTTTAAGACATGCAATATATGTAACCCTTATGTCAGAGGCATATTTGAGACAGAGCATCACAAATTCATAGCTAGAAGGGACCTGCCCCTTTTAGATGAGGAAATTGATGCACAGACAAGTTATGATGCTCATACGG
This sequence comes from Vombatus ursinus, assembly GCF_900497805.2. Taxonomy (NCBI): domain Eukaryota; kingdom Metazoa; phylum Chordata; class Mammalia; order Diprotodontia; family Vombatidae; genus Vombatus; species Vombatus ursinus. The sequence continues at coordinate 2,440,705 of NW_020954739.1, forward strand.
CTAGGAAGTTGCAGAGCTAGATTTGAACCCAGAACTTCTGACATCCAAATTAAATAGGCTTAGAACTCATTGCAGATTCCAAAGAAAATGACGCCACCGGTGAGTAACCATCTTGGTCACTGGTAGTGCATTGCTCCTCCATATTGGTGCTTCCTTCCATGGTTCCTTTCATCATTTTTGCAACATTGAATTTCTTGCAATTCATACCTCTGGCAGCTCTCAGCGGTTGTGGCCGGCTTCCTCTGCTATGGATCTTTTTTTTACCGTCCTCCACTGATGTTCCTGTGGCTTATGGTTGTTGTCTTCTTCCTAACATTCCAGAAGGCGGCAACAGTTCCTGTTCCCTGGCGACTAGGTCTCCACGTGCAGAATCCTTGGCAGTCAGTCTGTGCCACAGCATGAAGGGTAGCTCTTGCCAAAGAATGCCTTTATTTCTTAATGTCTTCTCTTGTGTTGCTGTCCCTGTGGTCCCTGGTCTCAAATGCAAGAGTTCTTCTAGCAGTTTATGGGAAATAATGCCCCCTTGTACCTTACCGGTGAGTTTCTTTCTCCAGTTGCATGTTGGGTGAAATCAGTTTGACATGCTCTTTCCTTCAGGACCCAGCTCATGTATTTGCTCCCTGCATTATTACCTCCCATGGTTCATCAGGTTCCTGCTTTTCTAGTTCACATCAAATCCCACTTTGGCAGTGGAGTAAAGTTATTCTAATAACTTGGGGCTGCCCCCCCAAATATTTAAGGATATAAGGGTATAAGTTATACTCCCCTCTCTCATTATTCACTCCTCCTACTAGACATATTACCGTATACAACATTGAAAGGGATTTGCATTTCCTTCTGTACATAGACTATCACAGCTGGAAGGGACCTGATAACCACGATCACAGAGTTTTGGAGTTGAAAGAGACTTTAGCCCAAAAATTAGGAGAGCAGGAAGGTCCCTTCAAACATATCATATCATAGATACAAGAGAATGCTGAATAGCAGTGCTAGAAGGGCTTTAGAAGAAAGACCACAGCTTCTGGGTCATGTGACCAATAAGTTGGAGGAATAGAAATTTTTTTTGATCTTCACAACCCCTCAAACCTCTTCAAAATTAGGTTTTATAGGAGCAGGTCAGTGTGAAAGTGGATAGAGCACCGGTCCTGGAGTCAGGAGGACTTGAGTTCAAATCTGGCCTCAGACACATAACATTCACTAGCTGTGTGACTCTTGGCAAGTCACTTAATTCCAATTACCTCACCAAAAAAATTAGGTTATATAGTATGCAAGATAAAGCGGTTTCAGCTGTCTAATACAATGAGGTTAAAAACATGAAAAACTAACAACAGAGAAGGTCAATAATTCCTAATTTCTAATATGCTCACTCAACATCCTCTCTCTCAATGCCCATCAAGTCCTCATTCCAACAGGGCTGCACAGAAAGAACCATAGGCTTACAACAGAACAGCTGTTGTTCTCAACACTACCCTGTTAACCCCACCCAGTATCCTGAAATTCCAAACAGCAGAAACTCTTTCAGGTTGTTGTACCAATGAGCCAGTGCTCTGTGACTCAAAAGACAGAGAACTGGGAGACAAAGGGACACATACATATGTGTGTATGTGTGTTTGTCTATGTAGAACTCCAAGAAGCCTGAGGGAAAGAGCCCACCATCTAGCTGGGGCCGGGTCTGCCCTCCTAGAAATCTTTTGGGGAAAAGACCAAGGCTGGCAGATTGAATTGTCCAGTATGAGAGGAGGCTGAGGAGTCTTTGAGATTCAGCCCCAAAGAAAACTGCTATCAAAGGGGAGAAAAATCAGAAAGTGAATAAAAGGGGAAAATAAAGAAAAAAGGACTGAAATTATTAAAGATGGCAGAAGGAAGAAAACTTAATTAAAGATCTTAAATATAAAGAGATAAGTTAACAGGTAAGATACTAATAAGAAAGGAATATGGCCTCCTGATTAGGTAAAAGAATTTGTCCATCTATGAATAAATATTGCAAGACAAAGAAAAATGAATCAATATTTGTGAGGCAGAGGAGCCTAGAGATTCCTATAAGAGTATGGGACCACAGCAGGACATTCCTAAATAGTTTAAAGGAGAAATATGAATTATGTGGGCAGCTAGGTGGCGCAGTGGATAGAGCACTAGTGGGCCATGGAGTCAGGAGGACCTGAGTTCCAATCCAGTCTCAGACCGGATACTTAACACTTACTAGCTGTGTGACCCTGGGCAAGTCATTTAACCCCAATTGCCTTGCAAAAAAAAAAGAGAAATATGAATTATGAAAGCATAGCAGAAGTAGTTAGTAGAATTGAAAAACTTGAATCCGTGGTGGGAAGTCTGATGAAAGAAACAAAAGAGAGAATAACCTATTGGGAAGGCAAATGCATGGAAGTGAAGGACAATATTGAAGGAGAGAAGCAAAACGCAATAATGCTAAAACAAGCATGATCTCCATATGAGTAAAATATTGATCTTGAAGACAGGATAAATAAAGACAACTTAAGTATTATAGATCTCTCAGAAGTGCATGACAAATAAAAAAAATCTGAACATGCTAATCCAAAAAATAATACAGAAAACTGTTCAAAATTTCTGGACAGGAAACAAAGTTCTGATTGAAAGAATCCACAGATCACCTCCAGGAAAAACCAAACAAAATCCAAAACTCATGTTTCAAACTCCAACAAAGTGGATAAATTGAACAGTTTCACTAACAACAACTTCTTCCAGTGACCAAGAAAAAGAATTTCAAATATAAAGGAAGGAAAATTCAAATAACACAAGATTCTTCTGCACCCACCCAAAACAAGAAGAGAAGATAGAGTAATGTATTCCAAAGAGCAAAGGAGGTCAAGAGCTCAAGGTGACCTACCCTACACATTTAGGCCTAACCATTAGTGAAGAAAAAGGACATTCGATAAAAAGATGTTTAAAATACTCCTAGAAAGAAAATCAGACCTGAAGAAATTACTTGCTTCTCAAACACTGCAGACCAACAGAAATATAAGAAGAGTAAACAAATACAGTAACCAAGGATATTAATGACAAAATAATAGAGACCATCAAGAGATTTATTTCAAAATGCACACAAGAAGACAAGAGTGAAAGGAGAAGTCAAATAGAAATGATGGCAGAGAAACAGTCCTGAGACTTCATGAACTAAGTCTCAAAGCACCTCCTGAACAGATGAATCAATGATTTTTTTTTGCAAGACTAAATTGCAGAGTGGGAGAGTGTTTAAAAGTGGGGAGAGGAGGAGATAAACAGAGGGGAATATGTGATGTACCATAACCAAGTCAAACGCTTACAATGAAGATAAAATAGTAGTTAACTGAGAGGGAAAAAAAGAGGAGAAGAATTAAAAAACTAAAAAGATAAAAGCAGTAAAAAGGAAACTAATAAGGAAAACTCCAAAAGTAGGGAAAGGAGTAACAAGTGGGGGTTGAGATGAGAAGAGAACTGATGGAAATAAAATAGAATATAGAATAGAGCAAGCTAAAATAACTACCAAGATGTAGTATTGTGCTTACAGTGGTACAGGGAAAAATCCTAATTTGGAAAAAAATATTTCAAGCAGATGGAGAAAAATATCAACCTCACATTCCCAACTTTAAAAGTAAATGGATAAACAACCCTATAAAATGAGAAAAGAGTAACAGATTGGATTAAAAGAAATCCTCCAATCTGTTGTTCACAAGACATACATTTAAAAAATAAAATACAATTGGTATAAGAATTAGGAGCTGGACAAAAAATTTACTACACATTAATCTAAAAAAGTGAGAGTTTCAAGCAGACAACTGAATCAAACACTTAACTAAACGAATATGGATAAACAAGGAAACCAAATTGTCCTGAAAGGAACCATAGACAGAAAACAATACCAACATTCAATTTATATCCTCCAGATATCTTACCATCTAAATTCATAAAATTCATAAATACTGAGCTACAATAAGACATAGAGAGTATCAAAGCAGTGACTTGAGATTTCTATATCAATATTGACCCATATGCTCCCAATACCTTGCCATCTAAATTAATAGAGGAAACTTCAAGTGAACTGAAAGAAGAGATTTCAATGTCACTCTATCAGTTTTGGATAAATCCAACAGAAAGATAAACAAAAGGGAACATATAGACATGAATGAATCACTGGAGAAAATAGTTAATCAACTTACAGTATTTTCTAAAAGAATGCATGTGTTTATAAGCTCTATGTGGAACTTTCACAAAAACTGATCATGTATTTGTTTACAGAGATATTACAAAGAAATATAATAAGTCAAAAATAGTAAATACATGTTTTACAGACATAATGCAATAAAGCAGTAATCAGTTCAGGTAGCACAAACAAAAGACACAGACCTAAATGAAGATTTAACAATAAAATGCTAAATGATGAGTAAGTCAAAGAACAAATCACATAAACAATTAATAATTAGATGAAAGAAAATGATAATGATGAAACAACATGCCAAAATTTTTGGAATGCAGCTAATGCTGTCCTCGTAGGAAAATCATATCCTTCTGTCTGCACATTAACAAAACAGAAAAAAAGTAAAGATTGATGAACTGAATATGCATTTAAAAATTAGAAAATCAACAAATGAACAATCTAAAATAAGCACAAAAGGAGATATGAAAAATTAAAAAAGAAATCAACTAGAAAAAACTATAAAATGATTGATAAAACTAAAATCTGACTTTTAAAAAGACTAATAAGTTGACAAATCTTGAGCTTATTGGAGTAAAGAGAAGAGGGCAGAAAATAAAATAAACAAAATTGCAAATAAACCCAGTGAAATCACAACAAAACTAAAAGAAACAAAAAGAATAATCAGAACCCATTATTTGCAGTTACATGCTAACAAAACCAAGAACATAAATGAATTAGAGTTATACTTCCAAAAATATGAAATGCTCAGACTAATAGAAGAGCAAATAGAGATCTTATGTAACCTAATTTCAGAAAAAGGAAATGGGTATAAAGGAAATACCCAAGGTATAAAAAAAGAACTTCTGGTCCTGATGGATTCACAAGAGAATTTTTATCAAATTTAACAAGTAGTACCAATGCTACACAATTTATTCTCAAAAATTTAGAAAGCACCCAACAAAATCAATTTCATGAGACAAATTTTTAATGCCTACACCAGAGAAGGATAAAACAAAAATAATGAGTATTAGTGAAAAATTTTAAAATAAAATCCTGTCAGACTACAATTATTTATCCAAAAAATCATTCATTATGAACATGTTGGATTTATACCAGGGATGCAAGTTTGATTCAACATTAGAAAATAATCAACATAATTAATTATATTAAAAAACATCCAAAATCACATGATTATCTCAACAAATGTGGGAAAAACCTTTGACATAATACAACACTCATTTATTGCTAAAAACTTTATAAAATGTAGGAATAGAAGATTTTTTTTTTACATCATGCAAAGTATCTAAAACCTAAAGCAAGCATAATATGCACTGAGGCCACACTAGAACCTTTCCTAATAAATACAGGAATAAATCAAGGATGCTAATTTTTCCCATCATTATTTGATATAGTTCTGAAAATGCTAGCAATAGCAATAAGACAAGGGAAAGACATTAATGGCATAAAGATTGAAAGGAGATAAAACTATCCCTGCTTGCTAATGATATGATGGTTTACTTTGAAATTCCTAGGGAATTTTCAAAGATACTAATTTGAGACAACAGCTTCAGCAAAGTCATAAACCACAAAATAAAGCTTCAAATGTCAACTACATTTTTATGTAAAAATAATAAAATCCAAGGAGGTATAATACAACGGGAAATCCCATTCCAAATAACCACAAAATGCATAATAGATCTCAAGATCATACTACCACAGCACACAAAATAGATTCAATTCTAAAAGTTCTCCTTAAAGAAAATAGTTAAAATATTGTCCAAACAGTTCTTATGGGTAGATCATGTCAATATAGGCAAAACAACAATTTTGCCAGAGTTAATTTATACCTTTAGTGCTATATCAATTAAATTATCAAAGGGATATTTTTAGAGCTAGTTAAAATAATAACAAAATCAATTAAAAAAAGTTCTAGAATATCAAGGGAAATTATGAAAAGAAGTAGGAACAAAAAGGGCATGGCATTTTCAGACTTCAAATCATATATAGAACATCAGTCATCATTGCTATCTGGTACTGGTTAGAAAAAAAAGATCAATGGAATTAACTATACAAGGGAGAACCAAAAATGATGGAACTCAACAGCTCAGTGTTTGATAAACCAGAAACCAGAAATCACTTAGGAAAGAACTCACTATCTGATGAAAATAAAGTTGTGAAAATTATAAAGCAGTCTGGCAGAAATTAGGCTTAGACCAATGACTTACATAACATTCCACAATACATCCTAAATGGATACCTGATCTTTTGTTTTTTTTTTTAAAGTCAACTTATTATTTATTTATTTTTAACATAAATTTTAAAAATTGTGAATTACAAAATCTCTCCCTCTAGGCCTTCCCTGCCTACTGAGAAAGCAAGCAGTATGAAATCAATTATACATGTGAAGTCACACAAAAAATATTTCCAAATTAGACATGTTACGAAAAAGCAAGAAAAATAAAGTGAAAAAATGTGCTTCAATCTGCAATCAAAGTTTATTATTTCTCTCTTGGGAGGTGGAAAACATTTTTAAATGTGAATCTTTTGGAAGTCTTGGATCATTGTATTGATTAGAATAGCTAAGTCTTTCACAATTGATCATCATTATAACATTGCTATTATTGTATACAATGTTCTAGTTGTGCTCACTACACTTTGCATCGGTTTATATAAGTCTTTCCAGGTTTTTCTGAAATCATCCTGCTTATCATTTCTTACAGTACAATAGTATTCCATCACAGTCACATACCACAACGTGTTCAGCCATTCCCCAGTTGAGAGGCATCCCTTCAATGTTCAATTCTTTGCCATTACAAAAAGAACTGATAGCAAGATTTTTGTACATATAGGTCGTCTTTATTTTCTTTGATCTCTTTATGATACAGACATAGTAGTGATATTGTTGGGTCAAAGTATAATGCACAGTTTTATAGCCTTTTGGGAATAGTTCCAAATTGTTTTCCAGAATATTTTGACCAGTTTACAACTCCACCAACAGTGCATCAGTGTTCCTATTTTTCCATATCTCCTCTCTCATTTATCATTTTTTCCTCCTGTCATGTTAGGTAATCTGATAGGTGTGAGGTGCTATTTCAGAGTTGTTTTAACTTGTATTTCTCTAATCATTAATGATTCAGAGGATTTTTTTCATAGGATTATTGACAGATCTGATTTCTTCTTCTGAAAACTTCCTGTCCATGTCCTTTGACCATTTATCAGTTGGGGGATGACTTGTATTTTTATATATTTGGCTCAGTTCCCTATATATTTGAAACATGAAGCCTTTATAAGAAAAACTTGCTGTAAAATTTCCCCCCTCAGTTTCCTGCTTTCATTTAATTTTGGCTGCATTGGTTTTGTTTGTGCAAAACCTTTTTAATGATCCATTTTACTTCCTGGGTTCATCTCTATATCTTGTTTGGTCATTAACTCTTCCCTTATCTATAGATATGACAGGTGCATTTTTCCCCATGCTCTCCCTATTTGCTTTTAATATCAATCTTTATATCTAAATCATAGGTGGTGTGAAAGGTTGATCTATGCCTAGTTCTACCGAACTGCTTTCCAGTTTCCTAGTAAATTTTGTCAAATTCTGAGTTCTTGCCCTCAAAGATTGTATCTTTGGGTTTATCAAATACAAGATTATTATGGTTGTTTACTACTGTGTATTATATACCTTATTGATTCCACTGATCCATGATTTTATTCTCAGCCAGTATCAGATTGTTTTGATAATTAATCCTTTGTATAGTTTTAAATTTGGCACTGCTAGGCCACCTTATTTCACATTTTTTCATTGATTACCTTGACATTCTTGACCTTTTGTATTTGCAGATGAATTTTGTTTTAATTTTTTCTAGATCTATAAAATAAATCTTTGGTAATTTGATTAGTATGGCACTGAATAAGTTAATCAATTTAGATAGAACTGCCATTTTTATTGTATTGACTTGGCTGACCCAGGAGAATTTCTGCAATTGTTTAGAGAAATGTCTCCAATGTTTTTCTAACTGTTTAGATCTATCTTTATTTGTGTGAAAGGTGTTTTTTAATTGTGTTCATAAAGTTCGTGAATTTGTCTTGACAGGTAGACTCCCAAATATTTTATATTGTCTATAGTTATTTTAAATGGAATTTCTCTTTCTGTGTCTTTCTGCTGAGTTTTGTTGATCATATATAGAAATGTTGGTGATTTATGTGGGTTTATTTTATATCCTGCAATTTTATTCAAGTTAATTGTTTCAACTAATTTTTTAGTTGACTTCCTAGGAATTTCCAATTATACCATCATATTGTCTGCAAAGAGTGATAGTTACATTTCCTTGTTGCCTATTATTCTTTTAATTTATTTTTCTTGTCTTATTACTATAACTAGCATTTCTAATACAATATTGAATATAGTAGTGGTAATGGACATCCTTGCTTCACCTCTGGTCTTATTGGGAAGACTTCTAGTTTATCCCCTTTACAGATAATGCTTGTTCTTGGTTTTAGATAGATACTACTCATCATTTTAAGAAAGGGTCCAATTATTCCTATGCTTTCTAGTGCTTTTAATTGGAGTGAGTGTTGTGTTCTGTCAAAAGCTTTTTCTGCATCTATTGATATAATCATAGGATTTTTGTTGTTTTTGTAAGTGATATGGCTAATTATACGTGTAGTTTTCCTAGTATTGAACCATCCCTGCATTACTGGTATAAATTCTACCTGGTCATAGTGTATGAGCTTTATGATATATTGCTATAATCTCCTTGCTAGTATTTTATTTAAAATTTTTGCATCAATTTTTATCAGGGAAATTGGTCTTCAATTTTCTTTCTCTGTTTGTACTCTTCCTGGTTTAGGTATCAAAACTTTATTTTTGTCACAGAAGGAATTTGGTATGACTTTTTATCTATTTTTTCCAAATAGTTTACATAATGTTGCAATTAATTGTTCTTTAAATGTTTGGCAGAATTCATTTACAAATCCGTTAGGTCCTGGGGATTTTCCCTTAAGAATCTCATTTTTGTCTTGTTCAATTTCTTTTACTAAGATAGGGTTATTTAAGTATTCTATTTACTCTTCTGTTATTAATTTTAAAACAAAATATACCCCATTCAATATTTAACAGTTTTCAAATATCTATTTTTTAAAATCAGATTAGCTAGTTGTTGCAGCGGATGGAGTGCTGGGATGAGTTGAGAGGACTTATCTTCCTGAGTTCAAATCTGGCCTCAGACACTTACTAGCTATGGGACCCTGGGAATGTCACTTCCCCTTGTTTGCCTTAGTTTCCTCATTTGTAAAAATGAACTAGAGAAGTAAATGGCAAACTTCTCCAGTATCTTTGCCAAGAAAACCCTAAATGGGGTCACAAAAAGTTGGACACGAACAACAACATTTAAAAAAAATTGCATTCTTTTAATAGCTCAATTCATAATCTAACGACATCCAGATTAAAAGGTAAGCTATTTGTCTAATAGCATTTCTGATATGGTGGTTTCTCAGATTTCACAATCCAAGAAAAAATGTTAGAAACACAATCATAACATACACAATACATGTTTATAAAACATTAAACAAAACTTATTATCAGTCAGATGATGTTAATTTGGTCTAATGCATTTCCAAATTATCTTACATACAAATTATTCATTTTGTCACCTTTAGCACTTTGTACTAATCACATCTACAACTTGGTATAGAGTTAAGAGGTATGGAACAATTACATCCAGTTAAAGAAATGATAATAATTATAACAATAGTTAACATTTATATAGTGCTTACCATATGCCACTCACTGTGTTATGCACTTTACAATCATTATATCATTTGACCCTCACAACAAGCCTGAAAGATGGGTACCATTATTATTTTCCTCTTTACAGATTAGGAAACTGAGGTAAACAGATAAGATAACTTGCTCAAAATCACACAGCTAATAAATTCCTGAGGCAGGAGTGTAAATCAGGTTTCTCTGATCCATACATGTTTCTCAGTATTTTTTTTTTTTGCTTTTCATGCCATAATTAATAAGAGAACACATTTCATTACATCATAATTTAGTTACAGGGCAAATCTTAAACAAATCAAATCTGATTTTACAACCACAAAATCAAAACCTCAATTTTCCAGGGCTATTAGCCACATGCACTTTAAAATTTATTACCTAGAGTTAACAATTAGCTCATTTTCAAAGGTTCTTGTTAGCACTTTCACCTTTCCATAAACTTTTTATTTATTTTCTTTTAAACATCACCCAAAGAGCCAAATTAGTTCCTTTTGTGTGCATAACCTAGCCCTGCCCTCAATTTCTCTGAGGCTTTTCAAGTTTTAACTCCTAGTGAAAGACAGGGAGAGATTCCAAAGGGAAGCCTCACATTCTCATCCCTTGCTTTGGAGCTCATAAGATTCTAAAGACTGGGCAATATGCCCCTGGAAAGGACTTTCAGGGGCAAAGTATTGTATTTCCTAATCATATCTAAAACTACCTAAATAACTAATCTTTCTTCTGTAGAATTTTTCCTTTCTGATTTAGCACAACATTTTGTACAACTCCAATGAATTGCAATACTGTTACATTTCTAGATTCTTAACAGCTTACACATAGTTTCTTTCTAATTTTCCTTGGTGACTTTGTTTCTAGTTTACCTACACAAGTAATTTTGTTATATAAAGTTTTGAAAGTTCTAATCACCCCAACTTCCCCCCATCTGTCTCCATTATCCACAACAGAGTCTGGACCAAAGTGACAGTGGAGGTATAATAGGGGCTCCCTCCTCATGGACCCCTTTTCTGTTTAAATCTCTCTATTCCTTAATTTAAATTTACTCATTTTTAACGTTGCTCCCTGATTTAAGCAAGCTTTTCTCTTTTCATGATCAAGAAAGGGTTAACAAGAGGCAAATTCCTAACCGTATGCCTATTTTTTTCTTCACTCTGAGATTAGTTTCAAGCTAGCTGTCTTGTTCATTATGCTAAAAAAGTTCGAAGTATAAAATGGAAAATTTTGATTGCATTAAATTAAAAATTTCTTATATAGATAAAACCTATGCAGCCAAGAATAGAAGGAATGCAGAAAATTGGGAAAACATTTCCATAGACAATCTCTCAGATAGGATATGGTTGGGAGGAATATTGCTAGGGTGCAAAAAATGATGAGCTGGTTGATTTAGAAAAACATGGTGGGTGCAGTTAAGTGGCACAGTGGATAGAGCACTGGCCTTAGAATCAAGAGGACCTGAGTTCAAATTTGACCTCAGACACTTGACACTTATTAGCTGTGTGACCTGGGCAAGACACTTAACCGCATTGCTTAGCCAAAAAACCCCAAACCAAACTAAACCATGGAAAGACTTGGACTTATGAAGGAAGATGCTATCCACCTTCAGAGAAACAGATGATAGGTGGAAGTAAGTATAATATGGTCTTACATATATGTATATGAGTCTATATGTGTATGTTTATAGATATCTCTGTATATGTACATATATCCATGCTTAATTGTAGCCTTCTTTAGGGTGAGGTGGGAGAAAGGAGGGGAAAAAATAAATAAAAAGTGCACGGCAGAAAACAAAAGAAAACCTACAAGGAAGCAAAGAAAAGCTGGGCAGCTGTGAAAACAATGTGTAGTATTTACCATATAGGCTTTCTTGAAAGGGAAATTTCTTATTTTATATTGAATCCTCTCTTATGTTCTGCTGTGTACATGGTAATGTTTTCTTTTTCTTTTCTCATTTTTTTTTTTGCGAGGCAATTGGGGTTAAGATACTTGTCCAGGCTCACACAGCTAATAGGTGTCAAGTGTCTGGTCTGAGACTGGATTTGAACTCAGGTCCTCCCGACTCCAGGGCTGGAGCTCTATCCACTGTGCCACCTACATGCCCCTTCATTTTCTGCTGAAGTTTAAAATAAATAAAAAAATTTACAAAATAAAAAGAATGGAAAGATATTACCACCACCAACAAAATAAAAAATAGCTCCATCAGTCTTCAGGAGAAAAGGGATCTAAGTTTTTTTCCCCCCATGAAACTATAGAATTTAATTCTTATTTTTCTTTGAAAAAATTCTGTAGACTGTACCCCCAAAACTCACTAAGATATGTTAGGCTTCTGCTAAGTGCCTTATCAGATAGGACAGAGAGAAGGGGGTGAGTTCCTGCAATTACCAAAAGTCTCTTGCAATGTTAAAATGATTCATCTCCAAACTCCTTAGTGATTATTCTCCAATCTCCTTAATCTCCAAACCTTCAAAATCTACTAAGATGTTTGTAGCAATTTATGTTTTTTTTTCTTTTTAACCTGATCTCCCACTGAAAAGCTTAAAGTGGGGGGTTATTCTTGCTTACTGGGACAGATAGTTTGGCATCACTGTTTCAAGTACAAAACTTCATTCATCTTCCCCAGTATACTTAACTCTTTGGCTGCTTTTTTAGCAGTCTTTCTGGCTGGCTGCATTTTCCCCTTAGAAATTTTTCAAGGTAGCAGAATCTACAAACAACACTAAACAGGACACAAGACAAAGATTTTCCTGCATTTTACAAAGAAATAAAAACACAGACAAAATGATAAAACAAAGATGTACTTGCTAGCCTCTTTATCTCTTACTGAAAGTCTAATCTCAAAGCCTTTAATTTGCCATAATTAAATGTCCCCTCTTCAGGCCAATTTTAGGATCCATTTGGTTTTTTTTAAAAATATATTTTAGCATAATTTAAGAATTCCATTTTTTATTCACACTTTCCACTCCTGTATGGGAAGTTTCAGGCCAATAAGAATTTCCCTAATGAGGTGTCAATTTAATAGCATACTCTTCCCCTAGTCTCATGACAATTTTTCCAAGGCAGAGTCCTTTGGCATTTTACTATTACTGGAACCCATTGGTCCCTTCCAGGGAGTAATCCTTCCCCAACCTTCAGAGTGGGGGTAAACTTTTCCCTGCATTGTGTGGGTAAATCTTTCCCAGCAGTGTGGGAATAAACCTTCCTTTAGCTTGGAAGAAGATTGAAATCAAGGAGAGTTTGATTTCTGAAGGGCAGTCTTCAGCAAAGAATTCCTTCAGTGAAAGACTAACCAGAGTAGTCTAGGGGTTTTTCTAAAAAGCTGTTGTCCAGGGGGTCAGAGTCCTAACTTGACCTGGTTTGGCTTGCCAAAAACTGTGATAGGTGGAATCTGAAATGACTGAGGAAACAAAGTTCGAGCTTCTGAGCATATTGGTTTATTAAGCAATGCATGCCAATTGCATATCAGGTTGGGAATACAGGGGGAAGATAGATTTTTATGCATTAAAAGATAACAATAATCATATACAAAATAGGATGTATAATTAGATAATGATTTCTAGTTGAAGGAAAGAGTAGGGTTTTTTTTAAATTGGGAGGAGGAGAATAAACAGAGATCAGAAAAAGAGACATCCTACTCTCCCCAAGTGTCTATATTCAATCAAAGGAACATAGAAACAATAACTAATTGACCAGTATAGGGCTCGTTTTCAGATAAGACACATGGGTTGCTTGAGATGTAGGATGGTGAGAAAACACCTTGCATCAATTTTTGGATCTGACTGGGTTTCTGGTTGGCATAACTTGTGTTCTTAGTTAAGGTTCTTTGAGCAATAGGTAGTGGTGGTCCAGCTTCCTAGCCATGCAGGGCTAAATTCTACACAATGCAATAAAGTTTTCCCACAATTCCCATAATTGAATAAAATTTTCTCAGTAGACAGAAATAGGACTAGACCTATCATTGAACAGAAAGCAACCTGAGCTAGATTCAGAATTGAGACATAAGGTAGAGTCAGTATGGTTCACTCAATTCCCACAATTCCCTCAGTAGAAAAGCACCAGAACCAAGAATCTTGACAACTGGTTCAGTGCTTTACTCATCATGTCACATTTCATCCTGTGCAGGTCAAGAGGGGAACAGATTGACTTCTTGTGACACTAGAAAAGACTTATCGCAAACCTTCTCCCACAGCACTGGGGTTGTTGTGTGAGACTCAGGCACCAAAGCTTAGGAAGGTATCTTATAATCATAGAGTGAATCCTGGTTTCTTAGTGATGAGCGTCCTCAAGGCTCCCTTTATGTCCTTGTTCCTTAGGCTGTAAATGAAAGGGTTCAGCATGGGGGTGACCAGAGTGTACATCATGGCTGATGCTGTGTCCTGTTGTGCTATGTGGCTGGATGTTGGATTAAAGTACACTGCAATGACTGTCCCATAGAAGAGACAGACCACAGTGAGGTGGGATCCACAGTTGGAGAAAACTTTCTGTTTCCCCCTCACAGATGAGATCTTCAGTACAGTCATGAAAATGTGAATGTAGGAGATCAGTATTCCAGTGAAGGAAAGAATTATTGTCAACGTTCCCATTGTGTAGATTATCAAGTTATTGATGAAGGTGTCTGAGCAGGCCAACTTCAGCAGGGGACGGAGGTCACAGAAAAAAAGAGGGATTTCATTATGGTCACAGAATGAGAGTCGAGCCAGCAAGACGGTGTGTGTCAGGGCATTATTATAGGACCAAAACCAAGACACTCCTACTAGAAGGGCACAGACCTTTGGAGTCATGACTGTGCCATAGCGGAGTGGGTCACAAATAGCCACATAGCGGTCATAAGCCATGGTGGTGAGGAGGACACTATCCATCCCCCCAAACCAAATGAAGAAGAATACTTGCGTCAGGCACCCAGCATAAGAGATTGTTCTGTTTTGGGATATGTAATTATTCAGCATCGTGGGAATGGTGGTGGAGGTGAAGCAGATGTCGACCAAGGACAAGTTACTGAGGAAGAAGTACATGGGGGTGTGGAGGTGGGTGTCATAGCTAATAGCCAGCATGATGAGCAGGTTTCCCAGCCCTGAGATCAGGTACATAAGGAGGAAGAAGAAGAACAGGAGCCTCTGCTGCTCTGGCTGGTCTGAAAGGCCCAGGAGGATGAACTCTGAGATTCTGGATTGATTTCTGTCTTCCATGTGTCTGTTTGGAAGCAAATATGGAATGAAATAAGAATTTAAAACAACCCATTCAAGGCTAATTTGAAAGTTTTTGATGAATAAAGTCAGCAAAAACAGAATTAGAAGAGAAATAGGAGAGTAGGAAAATATAAGATGTCACTTCTCATAGTCTGAGACCTAAAATGAACCAGAAATTGATAGCAATATATGTAACACCAGGACTGTTCTCCAACTGATACACCATAAGCTATAAACAAAAAGTTTTCAGAAGAATTATAAACCATCAATGACCGCATGAAAACACCCTCCAAATCAATAAAAGGAAGAGAAATGAAAGTTAAATGAACTCTGACACCCTGAAAATTGACAGAGGCAAGCAAAAACAGGCATGTTCTGTGCTGGAGAGGCTGTGGGAAAATAGGCCTGAGGAGGCATTGTTAGTAGGGCAGTGAAGTGATCCAAATAGGTTGTTATCAATTTGGAATCATGCAAGAAAAAAGAGTAGGAAAGGGTAAGGTTGTTATGAAGAGCTTTAAATGCCAAACAAAGGACTTTACATATGTTGCTGACTATGATAGGAGGCTATTGGAATTCATTGAGCAGAAGGAGGTCAGGGTCAGATTTACACTTCACAAAAATTACCTTAGTGAGAATAGTGCATATACCAGAAGCCTTGGTTTGTGTATGACATTAATTAATTATTTTTCCTTATCCAAAGCCAAGATTCAATCTGGAGAGGTGAGTTCAGAAGCGACTGTGGTATAAAGACAGAAGGTATCAATATATATGTTTTTTTCAAAAAGTTGTTTTGAGGACACACTTTATGAAATTTACCTTGGGCACACAAAATGCTCTGCTGGGCTGTCAAAGTCTCCGTGAACAGTTCCAAGTGAGATAGCTCCAAGGTGGAAAATTTTCAATTATAGGAATGAAATTCTTAAGGTTCAAATAGTTCTGATGAAACTAATATCTTAACATCACTTACCAAGATAGGGTCAAAATGGATACATCACCTAGATATAAAGGGCGATATCATAAGAAAATTTGAAGAACATGGAACATATTACCTATCAGACTTATGGATAAGTGGATTCATGAACATGGATTATGGATTCAAGAACAAACAAGAGATAGAGAGTGTTATGAGATGCAAAATGGATAATTTTGATTACATTAAATTAAATTTTTTTTGTGCAAATAAAACAAATGTAGCCAAAATTAGAAGGAAAACAGAAAACTGGGAAAACATTTTTATAGACAGTTCCTTGGATAGAGGTCTCATATCTCAAATATATAAAGAACTTTGTCAAATCCATAACAATGCGAGTCATTCCCTAATTGATAAATGGTCAAAGGATATAAACAAGAAGCTTTCCAATGAAGAAATCAAAACAATTTGTAGTCATATGAAAAAATGCTCTAAATGTTTATTGATTAGAGAAATGCAAATTAAAACAACGTTGCGATGTCATTTTACACTTACCAGATTGTCTAAAATGATAGGAGGAGAAAGTGAGAAAAGATGGAGGGAATGTGGAAAAATTGGGACCTTAATTCATTGCTAGTGGATCCGTGAGCTGATCCAACCACTGGAGAGAGATTTGGAATTATGCCCAAAGAGTCATTAAACTGCTTATACATTTTGACCCAGCAGTACCACTATTAGGTCTGTTTCCCAAGATGATTAGGGAAAATGGAAAAGAATCTACATGTTATAAAATATTTATAGCAACTCCCTTTATGGTGACAAAGAACTGGAAATTGCAGGGATGCCTGTCAATCAGGGAATGGATAAATAAATTGTGATATATATTCATGATGGAATATTAAGCTGCTATAAGAAATGATGAGCTCAATGACTTTAGAAAAGTATGGAGAGACCTCCATGAAATAATGAAGAGTGAAATGAACAGAACCAAGAGAACACTGTATACAGTAGCAGCAGTATTATTTTAAGAACAACTTTGAGAAACCAAGCCATTCTATTATAAATACTCCAATTAACTGCAAAGATCTTGCAAAGAATGATGCTATTTGAATTCAGAAAAAGAACTGACATATCTGCATATATATGTGCATATATCTACCCCCCCACACATATATATGGGTATGTGTATATGTATGTATATGTGTGTATATATGTGTATACTCCCAAGCACATACAGATATGTGTCTAATGGTAACCATCTCAAAATTTGAGGTGAAGGGAAGGGAAAAATAGAAAGTCACATGATAACTTGTATATAATGAAAAGGACTTTCCAAGGTCTTTTTTGGAGAAGAAATCAAAAGAAAGGATGGGGTGGCTGCTCAGGTTGGATAGAATGATGAAAATGAAGGCTAGAGAGAAGGAAGGATTAATGAAATCTTATTTGACTTTTTCTTTCTCTGACAAATTGCATGATCTTTAGACAAGAAGTTGGTTCTGTAGGCTAGAACAAGCATTATAAAAATGGAGCTAAAAATTAAGAAAAGTGAGAGGACAGTAAAGGAGCATCTCGTTCCCCTTAGGTAATTCCCTAGTGATCAGGTCTAGAAGAACTATATCTCAGGGTTCTGAAAGTTCTAGAGGATACGATTATTGAACCACTGGCATTGATCTTTGAGAGACTGTGGAGAATAGGAGAGATGCCACAGGACTGGATAAAGAAAAATGTTCTTCTATTTGTCAAATAAAGGAAGAAGATTGATGGTGAACCCTAATGGATTTTGACCTTGACTTTGATTCCTCACCAAATTCTTAGGTATGATTGGAAGAGATGGTTTATGAACATTCTGGAAGATCAGTAGTAATCATTTAGAGTCAGCATAACTTTATGAACAACTCAGATCAAACTAAATTCTTTTAACTTTTTGATCATATTCATAGGCAGATAGATCATGTCACAGCTGCAAACTCAGTGCATCTAGTTATTAGTAAAGCATTCAAAAAGTCTCTCTTGCTATCATAGTGGACACCAAGGAGAGATGTTGGCTAGATGATTGTACAATGTCATAGTCTAGTTTTGGATTTGATGAGCTCCTAGTCACTGGAGGTGTCAAAGTGAAAGTGACTCAGTAAAGTTTATCTTTTTAGATCTCATCTTTTCAGAGTTTTTTGAATCCTGATTCTGTCATCAATATATATGCTATTCTCTGAAATGTTTTGTCATCCCCCAAATTGATAAGCATGTCATCTATAACTTCATTCAAACCATTGGTAAAAATGTTGAGCAGACAGTAAACAAAGACAGAGCACTTATTGTCAGGTATGTTGTAGAGAGGATTCCTTTCAAGGGGTAGATGAGACTACATGATCTCTTTGGGATTCTCTCCCTCTGAGCTTCTAATATTGACTTACATATCAATAGGGAAGGACCTGGATTTCTTAGAATGGATGGTTACTTGTATGGATATTGGAGGAGAGGTTCCTACCTTAGAAAGGGGCTCAGTTATGACCTTTAATGACCTTCACAACTCTGAGAACCTTTAATAATATCATCATCATCATCATCATAGCTGCGTCCAATATAATATTTAGCAACATACTTCACATCCCGAGGTTCTGTGAAATATCTGTGAGATATCTTGTTTCATTTGGCCCTCACAACAACTGCATGGTTAGTATACTGGTATCACTATCGTATTGTTATCCCTATTTTACTAATGAGGAAACTGACACTAAGAGTTAAGTGATTTCGTCTCTAAAATAAGGTTTCTTAACACTTCTTGTATCTTGGGCTTTTTTTTAGCAGTCAGGTGAAGTCTATGGATCCTTCTCAGAATAAAGTTTTTAAATAGATCAAATAATTGAAGGAAATGCTAAATTTCAGTTAGAGGTTAGTTAAAATGAAGATATGATTTCCGCCCCCATTCCAGTTTACAGTTCCCTTTAAAACTATCCATGGATCTCTAGGTTAAAAACCACTGCTATAAACACCTCATAAATTTGTCCTCCTTTTTCCATTCAGGCTTCTGTCCTGGTTCAGATTCTCATCTCTTCTCCCCTCAACTATTGCAATAGCTTCCTAAGTAGTCTCTTTGCCTCCATTCTTTTCCTTTTCCAATTCCTTCTCCCAAAAGCAGCCAAATCATTTTTCCTAAAATGCCCACTTGTTCATACAACTTTCCACCTCAAAAATAATTAATGGCTCCCTGTTTCCACTACGGTGGCACAATCCCCCATTACTAGAGAAATTATGTGGGGAAAGAATCTAAGGCGAAATTTGATTTGTCCTTGTTTGTCTTGATTCCAGGTTCAGTGCTCTATCCACTGCACCATCAGATGCCTCTATAAAAGTGTATTAGCCATTGTTACGTGGTCAATAACTCTCTGAGAATTTAACTCAGTCTTAGAAGGTCAAAGTCCAGCATTCTATTCATTGTACTATGTCAACAATTATCAGATCTTTTGAGTTGGAATGGTAGCATTCCTTCATTACTTACTCCAAGGTAATAGACATGAGACGCTTAATTACTAGATTGACTGGAGATGTGTTGGGAAAGGGAGCAGGGCAGGCATAATCCTGATTGAAAATTAGAAAAAGACAACTTCCCTGTTCCTGTCCAGAAACTGTATTCTTCTCTCAAGCTTCAGATTTGGGAAATAGAGGCAGCATTGTGTAGTAGAAAGAACATTGGCATATCATTTGGGAGATTTTTGTCCAGTCCTAGATCTTCCAGTAAAGTGCTGTGTGACATGGATCAATTAATTTTCACACCTGATACTTGAGATGCTTTAACAAGTTGTTCTCTAAGGTCCTTTCCATGTCGGATATTCTATATTATAAGTTCTTATCCACCTTTGATATTCCAGCTTTAGAATATTTTTGTTCTAAAGTCCTTTCAATCTCATTAGAGATCAGTGTTCTCTGTACTTAGTGCCCTTCTCTCTGCTTTTTCTTTAATTGGTGACCTCTTTTGGGTCTCACATTCTCCATTCTCAGTTCTCTTTCAGCTCTAATAGTCCATGCTCTCACATGCCTCCTGTCCCTGTTCTTTAGTCTAAAGTCCCTCCCAGATCTAAATGCTCTGACCTTTGATACAATTCCATCATAGAATCTTTCATGTCATTTTTCCAACAAACACACCTAAATTCTTGACACATTGAATTCCATGTCACTGGTCTTGTTTTGGTCAAGCTAGGTTTAGATCTCCTATGTCCAGAATCCCTGCAGGTTCTGAATTGGCATGGCAATAGTTCATTATCAATTTCCTTCTATGCTAGTCTTCCTTCCTTTTATCAGGAAAAGAGAGGGACAAGTTGAATTTAGCATCTTAGTCCTTTTAGAAAGAAAGTATTACATTTCTTCATAAAGGAAATTAACAGCAAAGCACACATGATTTTCCACCAACATTTCAATGTCGTATTTACTGGCCTCGTTGCTCTTCTGGACATATGTGATCCTCCATATCCTTTCTTTGGGGGCAGCAGTGGGTAGAGTGCCTGGAGTCAGGAAGACTGATCTTCTTGAGTTTAAATCTGGCCTTAGATACTTACTAGCTGAGTGAGTTTGGGCAAGTTCCTTAATGCTGTTTGCCTCAGTTTCCTCATCTGTAAAATGAGCTGGAGAAGGAAATGGCAAACCACTCCAGTATCTCTGCCAAAAAAACCCAAAATGGGGTCATGGAGAATCAGACATGCCTGAGAACACACAACAACAACAACAACAGCAAACATCCCCTCTTTGTGCCTTTGCACTGGCTGTGTCTCCTGCTTGTTAAGCTCCATCTTATCATTCCTTCCTCTTGGAATCCCTGGTTTCCTTCCAAACTCAGCTCAAGCCACTTTTTACATGCAGCCTCTCTTCATGCTCCCATCAGCAACTATTGTAATCTCTCCCAAATACTGTGTGTGTTCATTTTATATTTATTCTGTATATCCTTATATATGTACATGCTGTCTCCTCAGTTAAAATGCAAACTCCATGAGGGCAGGGGCCTTTTGATGTTTGTCTTTATTTCACCATCACTTAGCACCCAGTGCTTAACTTCTTAAATACTGTTGATTTTAAGTTGTTTCCATTTTGAACATTCTTCACTCTGTGTTCTAAGGTCCCTTCTAATATATAGGTGGACCAGTGGATAGAGGACTAGATCTGGAGTCAGGAAAATCTAATTTTAAATTTGACCTCAGACACTTACTGTCTGGGTGACCCTGGGCAAGTCACTTAACCTCTGTCTGTCTCAGTTACTTCAGTTGTAAAATGGGGGAAATGACAGCACTTATCTCAATGGGTTATTATGAGGATCAAAGGAGACACTATTTGTAAAATGCTAGTCCAGTGCCTGGCACATAGTAGGTGTTATATAAATGCATATTCTCTTCCCTCCCCCACCTTACTCTAACATTTGAAAATTTATATGCTAGAGTCCTTCCAAAAGCTGACATTCTGTGTCCTATATCATAAGGTTCTTTAAAGCTTGAACATATTATGTTCTAAGATCCTTTCTAGCCCTATGCATCTCTCATATTCTCGGTTTTGAATTCTCTTTAATCTTGAACATTTTATATTCATTAGAAAAGAAATCTTGATGTCTTTTCATTCTAATTTTACTTCTAATTCCTTCTAAGTTCTTTGCAGTCTGACATTCTATGTTCCATGGGCCCTTCCAGCTCTGCTGTTCTTCTATGTTCTCAAGTCCCTTTTAGGACTTCTATAGATCTTCCTACTTGGCTGTTTGGTCTGGAGCTTTTGTTCTGCTCCTGAGAGACTCAGCTACGTTGCCTCACCTGGTGTCCTCACAGCTGAGAGTTTCAGTCAGGAAGCTAGCTCACGCTATGGGTTCTTGTAGGTGAAAGAGGTCTTAAGGTTTTGGATGAGGTCATGTGCATGAGAACAGCTGTGTCCTGTGTCCAAGGAAGGGTATATGAGGACCACTGTAGGTGCTTTTACCCTAGGTGCCTGTACCCTAGGCTCTAATTCCCTGAGCTCCTCATTAGAGATAAACACCAAGTAACCATTCTCTCTAGCCCCTTAGCGCTGGAGCTTGTTTGAGGGAAGAAATTGGCTCAAGATCAATTTATTTTCACAATACTGCTGTGTTAGAAATGTTGAGATCTCCATGATGGAAAATGCTATCTACATCCAGAGAAAAAACTATGCAGTCTGAACACAGATCAAAGCATACTGTTTTCACTTTTTTGTTTTTCTTGGCTTTTCCCTTTTGTTCTATTTCTTCTTTCACAACATGACTTATGTGAAAATATGTGTAACATGATTGCACATGTAAAACCTATATTAGATTGCTTGCTGTCTTGGGGTGGGGAAGGGAGGGAGCAAGGATAGGAGGGAAGGAGGGTGAAAAAATCTGGAACTCAAAATTTTATAAAAAATGAATGTTTACATGTAATTGGATAAAATAAAGTACTATTTACAAAAAAAAGTATTGAGATCTCTCTGTGTTTCTAGGGAAGAAACATTAGATTTCAGAGGACAGAACATAATCACTGGGTAAGAAATATTTGGTGGTTACCCTTCTATATTGGTGCTTCCCTTTATAACTCCTTTCAGCATCTGTGCAGTATCGATTTTTTTTTTTTTTTGCTTAAGCAGTTGGGGTTAAGTGACTTGCCCAGGATCACACAGCTAGTAAGTGTTAAGTGTTTGGTCTGAGGCTGGATTTGAAGTCAGGTCCTCCTGACTTCAGGGCTGTTGTTCTATCCACTGTGCCACCTAGCTGCCCCCTTGACTTTCTTTTAGTTCATTCCTTTAGCAGCTCTAAGCAGGCGTGGTCAGTCAATGTTGCCTGTCCTCCATTGATCCCATGAGTCATGATTCGTGTACTTCTTATAATTTTCCAGAAGGTGGCAATGGTTCCTTTTCCCAGGAGACTCCATCTCCATCTCCAGAATCCTAGGTAGTCTGTCTGTGCTCCTGCCAATGAATGCATCTTCTCTTCTTTTGCAGTTCCTATGGCTCCTGAGTTCAAATGCACAAGTTCTTCAGGGATGGGCTAGGGTCGAGAGGAAACTGTCCCCTAGCATCTTAAAGTGTTCTTTCTCCACTGTTTTGTTTGGTTTGGTGTCTGCTACATGATCTGTACGTTAAAGGTTTTACCACAAGCATGAAGACTGAGTCAATAGCCCATCTGCAGAATTCTACTTTTGTCTTACAAACAGATGAATTTCTAGTTGTGCTGTTTTGCTTGTGTTCATCCACATCAAATGATCATCAAAGTAGATCTATTGTGTGAATGCTTGGTAAAAAACACAACCGGTGCTGAAATTTTCAGTGTTAAATGTCTTTTTTCCCCTCATAGTTTTCCCTGTAACAAATGCATTGACACTAGCATTGATGGTACAAAAGCAATGGTGGATAAATCTGGTAAGTCTTAGCACAAATCGAGTCAGCGGCACCAGACCATTTCAGTGGTCATGGTATTCTTCACCTTAATGTACTTCCAGAAAAAAGCAGTTTTATTTAATAATGTCCTTGGTGAAGCAGTAAACATTATTAATTTTATTAAATCTTGATCCTTATGTACATATTTTTGAAATATTCTGTGTGATAAAATGGGAAGTATGCATAAAGTATTTTTGCTACATGCACAAGTATGAGGGCTCTCTTGAGAAAAAGCACTTTTGCCATTGGTTCAGGTGTGAGCAGAATGAGACATTTTCCCTATGGATGCCATTGTTACCTGAAAGAATGACTTGAGAGACCAACTATGGTTAACTAGACTTGGGTATTTGGTAGACATTTTTCTTGAAATGAATGAAGTATACTTGTTATTTCAAGTATTTCAATAAACAAATACCTCTTAATTCTGTGTGTGTCTTTTTTTCAAGTGCTTTTCTTGTAAATATATATATTGTTGAATTCTGGTTTCTAATCCATTCTGTTATCTTTCTGTTTTGTGGGTGAGTTCATCCCATTCACACTCACAGTTATGATTACTGTTTATTTCTTGCCAGCCCATTTTTTTTCTGTTTGTCCTTCTCCATCTATTGCTTTCACTCTGTCCCTTCTTAAAAGTCTATTTTGTTTCTGACTACTGCCTCCTGTAATACATCCTCCTTTTTATCACCTCTTCCGTTTTCCTCTTAATCCCTTCCCTTCCTATTTCCCTGTTGGGTAAGATAGATTTCTATATACACACATATATTATATTTTCTTCTCTCTTTGAACTAGTTCACATGAGAGTAAGGTTCAGGAGCTGCTTGCCTTTCTCCATTTTCACTCTACTGTTAATACTCTTCCTTGCATGCTTCTCCTACATGTGATAATTCCTCCCCTTTTCCTCATTCTTCCCCCTTTTCCCAGTGCTTCTCTCTGTCTCACCCTTCCATTTCTTTTTTGAGACCATCCCAACATAATTGACTCACACTTATGACCTCTGTCTATGTGAACTTTTTCTAACTGCTGTGATAACAATGAAGTTCTTAGGAATTAATGTACTACTTTCCTATATTGGGATGTAAATAGTTTAATTTTATTGAGTACCTTATGATTTCTTTTTCATTTTTACCTTTCAATGCTTCTCTTGAGTCTTGTGTTTTAATGTCAAATTTTCTATTCAGCTTTGGTCTCTTCATCAGCAGTTCCTGGAAGTCCTTTATTTCATTAAATGTCATTTTTTCCCCCCTGAAGAATTATAGTCAATTTTATTGGGTAGGTTGTTCTTGGTTGTAATTCTAGCTCCTTTACTTTTTAGAATGTTATATTCTAAGCCTCCACTCTTTCAATGTGGTAGCTGCTAAATCTTGTGTGATCTTTGCTTTAGCTCTAAAGTATTTGAATGGTTTCCCTTTGGCTGCTTGTAGCATTTTCTCCTTGACCTGGGAACCCTGGAATTTGGTCATAATATTCCTGGGAAATTTCCTTTTTGGGATCTCTTTCAGGAGGTGAGCAGTGGATTCTTTCAATTTCTTTCTTTCTTTCTTTTTTTGCCCTCTGGTTCTAAGATATCTGGTCAATTCCCCCTTTACAATTTCTTTTTCTTTTTTCTTTTCTTTTCTTTTTGTTTTGTTTTGTCTTTGGTGAGGACAATTGGAGTTAAGTGACTTGCCCAGAGTCACACAGCTAGTGAATGTTGTGTATCTGAAGCTGGATTTGAAATCAGGTCCTCCTGACTCCAGGGTTGGTGCTCTATTTATTGCACCACCTTATCATTTCTTTAAATATGATGTCTGGGATTTTTTTTTGAGCATAGCTTTGAAGTAGTCCAATAATTCTTAAATGATTTCTCCTTGATCTATTTTGCAGGTCAATTCTTTTTCTGATGAGACTTTTCACATTTTCCTCTATTTTGTATTCTTTTGACTTTGTTTTATTGTTTCTTGATGTCTCACTTAGTCATTAGCTTCCATTTGACCAGTTTTAATTTTTAAGGAATTACTTTCTTCAGTAAGATTTTTACATTTTTTTCCCATTTGACCAATGCTTTCAAAGGAGTAATTTCCATCATCAAAGTTTTGTATCTCTTTCACCATTTGGCACATTCTACTTTTCAAGGAGTTATTTTCTTCAGTATTTTTTTATGCTTTTTTTGTCAAGCTGTTAATTCTCTTTTCATAATTTTCATATTTTCTTAATTGCTTTTATTTCTTTTCCCAAATTTTCTTCTAATTTTAATTTGATTTTTAAAATAATTTTTACTCTTTTTTCCTTCTAGGAATTCTTGTTGGGCTTATGTCCAATCTACATTTTTCTCCGAGTCTTTGCTTTATAATATTTTCATGTTGTTATCTTCTTCTGAATTTGTGTCTTGAGTTTCCTTGTCACCACAGTAGCTTTTTGTAATCAGGTCCTTTTTTTTTGTTTGTTTCTTCATTTTACCAGACCATTTTTTGACTTTGAACTTTGTGTTAGACTTGGTCTCTGCTCATTTGGGGGTGGGGAAACACTGTCTCAGTCTCAAAGCTTTGTCACCCTGTTGTTTTCACAGCTAGTTCTAAGGATTTACACAAACAGAAAATAGCCCCATCTCAGTCATGGAAGTCTTTGGGAAGATACGTGCTCTTGCCTTGTGGCCAGGTAGAGGAAAGTGTAACCCTCTTCACCTATCCAAACAAATTACAGATTCATCTTTGTAATTCAAAGCCAGTTAGAAAAGCAGTCCTGAGGGGTAGGGAATCACACTTTTAGCATGTACTTTGAGTTCCAACTCAGTAGCCTTTAAAAACCACTTTACAGTACAAATGCTTGAGTCATCATGGACGCCAGGTAGCTGTCAGAAGATATTTGTACATTCTCTGCTGTGTGTGAGTGGGACAATACCTTTATTACATATTCCTACAAGTAGTCTCAGGTGACATTTTCAGGTGCTTGACTGGATTGTTACTGAGCATGCTCCACAAGAGAAGTAAGGGGTGGTAGTGTCTCTATCAGGCTTGTGCTGTGAGCTCCTTTCGCTACTGGGCTGGAGGAACAGTAAGAAATTACTGCCCATCTTATTAGAAGTTTAAGGCAGAGATAGTCTTGGAAAAAGAAGGGGCAGAGCTATTCCCACAGGATTTATAGAGAGCCCCAGTCACTGGGTAGCAATCAGGAATTGCCTGTGTCATCTCAGCAAAGTTCATGTCCATCAGGAAGGAGCCAGAACTTATGTCCACCTTGGTTGTTGATCCCCTATTCAACAAGTCATGGATCCCCCAATCATCTATGCTACATATAGATTAGGAAATTGTGGACCACGTATAGGTGACTTGATCAGTCCTGGATTCCTCCCACCACCTCAGTCTCTTTGCTTGTCATATGTTGCTGAATAGTGTTGGAGAAAGCTTATTCTACAACATACTTGGACTATTACAACAACTACCATAATATTGGTCTCTCTGACTCAAATTTCTTCCATTTCCAAGATATTATACCTCCCGTATAGCTGATAAAGGGAGGATTCTAGACCCCAGGATTTACTATATATCTTTCTTGATCAATAAACTCAAGTGGCTACTATTACCTTTAAGACAAATTACAATTTGTTTTAGTTTTTCAATCACTTCCAAATCTGACTCGTACTATTCTACTATTCTACTGTTCTACTATTCTACTATTCGAGTCTATTAGTCCCCTTCATGCACTCTTCAGTAAAGCTAACCTGGGCTTGCTATTCCTCACACATTACCTCACACATCACACCACCTCCCATCTCTGAGTCTTTGCACAGGTTTTTCCTCAATGCTGGAATACACCTCTTTCTCCTTTGCTTCCTTGAATTTCCTTTGTGGTTCAGCTTATGTGCCACTCTTTGCAAGAAGACTTTCCTAATGCCCCAATTGCTAGTGTTCCCCTCACCTTGCATTTATTTTGTATATGCTGATTTTTGCATGTTTTGTCCCACCTGATATAATGTAAACTCTTTGAGGAAAGGGATACAATTTCATTTTTTATCTCAGTATCCATAGCACTTATCAAGACCTGACATATATTAAGTAATAAATGATTAATAAATGCTTATAGCGTGAATGAATGATTGCTTGGTGCTGTTTCAGAGATTTCTGCTCCACTATGCATTATATTATATGATTTCCAAAGTACCTTCCAATGGGGAGATTTTGTGGTTCTGTGAAATATAGCCCCAGAGAAGTTAAACAACTTGCCCACAGCTAGAAAGTGATGAAAAGAGCACTTTATCCTAGACCATAGAATTATGCAATGCCAGGACTGAAAGAGACCTTTAAGATGATCTAGACTACATCTCTTTGTATTTATTTTAAAATTTTATTGATAATTTTTACACAATTTTAATTATTGAATATATCTCTTCTCCTCTTTCCCCGCAAATAATCTCTTGCAAAAAAGAAATGAAAAAGAAAGGGAAAAAGTCATTTAGCAAAGCCAACCAACACATCAGCTGTTTCTGACAGTATACCTGGGTCATTGCCCACCCGTAGTCCCTCAGCTCTAGAAAGAGGAGAGGAAGGTATATTTTCTCAACTCTTTCTAGTTCCAAGATTATTCATTATAATTACACAGTATTCCTCCCTTCCCCTTCTTTTGTTCTTTCCATTCACATTATTTAGTTATTATGTTTATGTTTCTTCTGTTCTGTTTACTTCCCTCTGAGTTCCTAAAATTTTTTCTGTGCTTCTCTGAATTTTCTTCATATTCATCACTTTGTAAAGGACAGCAATATTCCATTACATTCAAGTACTAGAAGTTATTGATCCATTCTTAAGTTGATGGGCACCTCCTTTGTTTGTAGCTCCTCACTACCATAACATATTTTGCTCTGAATATTTCAGCATATGTAGGACCTTTCTGTCTTTGACGCCCTTGGGTTATGTATACAGCAATATAATCTCTCGTATCAAACAATTCAGAGATTTTAATTGCTTTCTAAAGCATACTTTCAAAGTATTTTATAGAATCATTGAACCAAGTCATAGTTCCACCAATAGGGTATTTGTGGGCATGACTTTCCACAGCCCTTCCAACATTGACTATTCATATATTTGTCATCATTTTCAATTTACCGTATGTTAGATGAAATTTCAGAGTTATACAGGTTTTCATTTTACTTACTGTTTGTGATTTGGAGTGAGATTTTTTTAAAATTAATTTTATTTACTTTTAGTTTTCAAAATTCACTTTCATAAGCTTTTATATTTTAAATTTTCTCCTCCTCCCTCCTCAATACAGCATGCAATCTGATATAGGCTCTACATATACATTCCTATTAAACATATTTTCGCATTAGTCATGTTGTAAAGAAGAATTAGAATGAATGTGAGGAACCATGAGAAAGAAGAAACAAAACAAAACAAGAAAAAAAAGAGAAAGCAAATAATATGCTTCAATCCGCATTCAGACTCCGTAGCTCTTTCTATGGATGTGGATAGCATTTTCCATCATGAGACTTCTGGAGACGTCGTAGATCTTTGCATTGCTGAGAAGATCTAAGGATATCAAAGCCAGTCATCGCACAATATGGCTGTTACTGTGTACAATGTTCTCCTGTTCTGCTGGAGTGAGCTTTCTTATGTGTGTTAATAGTTTAGACTACTTCTTCCAAGGAATGTTTATTCATATCTTTTGACTGCTTATTCATCCTTGGCTCCATGGCTCTTGTCCTTATATGTTTGTGTTAATTCCCTATGTGATTTTGCTATCAGACCTTTGTCAGAGACATTTGATGCAGTTTTTTCTCCTAATGGATGCTTTCCTGTCCTGTCCTAAGTATAAAAATCTAATTTTGACAAAGCTTCTCAATTTTAAGTGATTAAAATGACCCCCCCCCCCTTTTTTTTTGGTTTGACTGATGACAGTGGATATTGCTGTGGAGGATGCAGTTGACTGGCTGGTACTTTTTACTTTGAACTCCAAATCCCAACATGTCAGTCAGTTCTCAAAAATCCATTACATTCATTTTGTGTTTGTCTCTGTTCCTTTTTTGGTTAAAAATTTTCCCTTTAGCATTTCTGGTGAAAGAACCTGAATTGGTTTTTTCTAAAAATTTTTAATGATGTGCCTTTTATTATTCAATGTGTTTATCCATTCTAAATGTTGTGGTGATATAATTTTAGGTGTTTTGGGAGGGGCCAAACTTAGGCCAGTCCCCTGGCATTTTAGATTTGATATTAGAACAATATGAGGCACACATAAGACATACAACAATTAACAAAAGGAAATTTACTTAGCATAGCAGTAAGAGGACATTTAATGATACTGTGCATCTAAGACACCCCAAGTTGATATAGCTGAGAGAAGCTTCTTTGCTGAGTGATCACTTGTGGTCTGCCAAGAGTCAAAATGGGGCTAGAGATCCTCATTTCTATTTTAACCAGAAAGTGATATCAACAACCTGAGCATTTAGTACTTTGAGCCAATCAGTTCTTGAGGATGATTTCAATACCTTCAAAGACAAACTTAGCCTGATTTGAATGAGGAGAGGAATTAGTATATGGCCCCTACCACCTTCCACCCCTTGGTGGTAAGGTACTTAACTATTACTAGAGAACTTTTCACCACTTGAATGACTTTAGAAATGTTTCTGGTGAACTCTGATCTCTGGTATTCAAAAAGTTCTGATATAAATAGCACTAAAGGAGGAAAAGTAAAACTAAAAAAGAAACAGTAAAATAAAAACAGAACAATTTAATGGCTCTTGAAAGGAGTAACAGAATGTGGGAGAAAAAAGACCAGAAATCTCAGGCTTCGCTCCTCTATCCTTCCCCATTCCCATTTGGAAGGATCAAGTCCTGGGTCAAAAAAATCAAGTCCATGAGCTGGGTGATGCCATATTTTCGTAGTTCACAGTAGATTTCTTGGTATAAAGAATTGACTGTAAGTGGGAACTGTAAATTCTTCCTTATCTAACTTGTTCCACTGATTTACCTTTTTCCTCTCACTGGTGCCAAATAGTTTTATTCATTAACACTTTATGAGTCCTAGAAGTGGCATACATCCTTGATGGATATTTTAAAAAATATAATTTTACTCTTACATTTTGTTTTTATACAAAGTCAATTTCCTAGCATATCCAAAACTATTACAATAGCTTGCTGGCTGTTGTCCCTAATTCAAGTCTTTCTCCACTCCAGTTCATTCTCCATTCATTTGTCAAATTGATCTTCCTGCAGCACAGGTCTGACCATGTCACACCCTTTATAATTCTGGGCTCCCTACTGCCTTCAGGATCAAATCTAAAATCCTGTTTGGTATTCAAAGTCTTCCATAACCTGACCTACTACCTTACCAATCTTTTTTTTTTTTTTTTTTTTTTGGTGAGGCAATTGGAGTTAAGTGACTTGCCCAGGGTCACACATCTAGTAAGTGTCAAGTGTCTGAGGCCAGATTTGAACTCAGGTCCTCCTGACTCCAAGGCTGGAGCTCTGTTCACTGCACCACCTAGCTGCCCCCTTACTGGTCTTGTTACACCTTACTTGTCCCTACCTCTCATGTACTCTTCAATCCAATGATACCATTCTCCTTGCTTTTCCTCACAGAAGACACTCCACCTCTAGACTGAGCATTTTTACTCCACTTCCTGGTTTCTTTAGAGTCTTGGCTAAAAATCTCACTTTCTGCAAGAAGCCTGTCCTGGTCTCCCTTATTGCTAGTGCTTCCTTCTGCCTATTATTTATACATTATACATATATAAATATGTATATAGTTTGTCCACAGTTGTTTTCATGTTGCCTCTCCCATTAGACTGTGAGTTCCTTGAGAACAGGGATTTTTTTTTGGGGCCTTTTTTTGTAACCCTAGCACTAAGCATAGTGCCTAGCACACATGTTCTTTTTTTCCCCCCATATATATACATATATTTTATTTTTTAAAGAAACTATAAATATTCACGTATACAAGAATTTTGTTCTTCAAAGAAGCCCCCAAATAATTTAATCTCATTCATGAAATGGACGGGCTGAGAGTAACCAGACACACGCCAAATTAGAAAATAGAGAGCATTTACTGGAGCCGGCCGGCGACTGTCCCCTGGATGCAATCCTAGGAGAAACAGTGCCAGGCAAGAGAAATAACAAAGCTTTATACCCAACAGTTTTCAATCGTAGATACTAATCCTTTGATGTAGTGAAATTTACAATCGTGGATTGGCGATCCTTTGAGGTAGGAGAATTTACAATCGTGGATTAGCGATCCTTTGAAGTAGAAACTCAGGAGGTCAGGCTAGGGTGGGAGGGGGGGTTGTTTTTGTGACAACTCAGTCCACCTCACTCCCCCCTTTTCACGGACGAAAAGAGTCAGACGGGGGACTCATCAGAGTCCAGAGGAGCATAGGATTGACGCAGGACAAACAACTGGAGTGCTTGCACTCGTTTCTGGACATAGCGGGTTATGCATTTTATGAAACAAGGGGCCACGAGTAACCCAAGGAGGAGAAGGGCCAGAGGGCCCACCATTCCGGAGATTAGGGTGGTTAGCCGGGGGACCAATTATACAGGGTCTGATACCAAGAAGACCCCGTTGCCCGTGCGCGGTCCCTCTCATCTAACCGCTGCCTAAGGGCTTGCAAGGACTCCCGAATAACTCCAGACCGATTGGCGTAGAAACAGCAGGTTTCTCCCAACGTCATGCATAAGCCTCCCTGTTTGAGGAACAGTAGGTCCAAGCCTCGGCGGTTCTGGAGAACCACCTCAGCTAAGGAGTCTAGGGAAGTCTCAAGGTGTGAGACTAGCTCTTCCAAGGAGCGTAGGTCCCTGTCTACCTGTGCACTCAAGGCACCGTAGTTGGCCTTCCCCTGTATCAGGGCTGAGGCCCCAACAGCAGCGGAGCTGGCCACTCCGAGTCCCACCAATATAGGAACCAAGATAGGTACAGCCCTCCTGGAGCGAGTTAGGCCAAAATGCTCAGCTGCCCCTTCCTCTGAGTAGACATATACCTGAGGAAAGACACGCACCACTACACAGAGCTCGGTCGGGTTGAGGAAACGAATGTCCTGTATGCAGGTGGTGAGTCCTCTGGTACAAGCGAACCATACTCCAGGTGGGGCGGTTAACAGGAGGTCAGAGCTTTTGGATGTGGGGGAAATAAGAATGACTGAAGTGCACGTAGCGTTGAACGGGGAGGACCGCAGCGGGTAGTCAGGCCCGAGCAAACACATCCCTTTGCCCTGGACATCGTCTAGGGTAAGTCTAGGCTTATCCGGGTTACAGCGGGCAGGTATGGCAGAGGGTCGTTTGGACTTACTTAAAGACAACTTTCCCACAGAGGTGATGTTAAGTTCGATAGCAATTCCTACGAAATAGGGGGGGGCTGGATTCAGACACAGCCAACAGGAGGTGGTTATGTTTGGATCAGACAAATTTAGGAATGAGTGGACAGCAGAGAGTGTATCAAAAATGGGGGAACCTAGGTTAGTGAGGGTCTCTGGATTTTTGGGAGCCTCTAGTACCAGGTCCCTAACAGATGGTGGGGCGAGAGTCAACATGGCTTGTGGGTTAAGGATGGGATTCAGACCTATTGGGAGTGTACGGGCGGGAACTGCGATCTTCTGAATGGTAAAAAGGACCCCATTATCCCACCCAGTCATGTATAACCTTAAACCCCAAGAATGCCCGAGATTCCAAGAGTCATCAGTGTCCTGCTTGACTGTTAGAATCATAGGGTTACATTTCCCAGGCCAGCAGGAGGCGGGGAGGGGGCTTTGTCTCTCCAGGGTGATTAGGGGGTCCCGGCTGCCCCTAGGAATCCACCTGGCCACAGTCTCACAACCCCATTCTGCGCAGTGAAAGTGATTACTACCCTGACAGGAAGGATTCCCCGTGGCCGGACAAACATAGAATTCAATACTTCTGATTCTCACTTCCCCTGCCCCGGGTGTGGTTGGAGTGGTGGGAATAGTGGGGCAGTATCCCCTTCCCCCAGCGATAGGGTCCCGTATAGCCCGGTTTTGATTCCATCCTGGTCCCAAGAGGGCACAGAGGTCAAACCTGAAAGTGGGGGCTCCGTAACTGGTGAGAGCTTGGACGGTGGTCCCATCATTAGTTCGGGAGAGAATCCACCTGGATGGGGTAGGGCTATAGGAGTCACCCAAAGTCATCCCAGAAGCAAAAAGAAAGAGAAAAAGAGTCAAGTTCTGGAGAGTCGAAGCTTTAGGTCGGACACTGCTTCTGCTGTCCAGGCGGTGGAGTTGGGCTCTGGGGCCTTCTTGATGTGTGACCGATGTATCCATGCCTTGTGGCCGGCAACCTTGACGGCAGAGGGGTTGCAGAGGATAATTTGATACGGGCCCGTCCACCGTGGTTCCAGGGCTGGTCCAGCTGGAAGCTTGTGAGTGAGGACCCAGTCTCCCGGTGACAGGGCGTCCGATGAAGTTGCAGGGGCTGGTTCTTTCCCCGCAGCTTTCAGGACCGAGCGCACAGCGTTCTGGACCTCACGCAAAGCCTGGAAGGACTTAAGAAGAGTCGGATTAGTGAAATCTGGGGCTGGAATAGCTGCAGATACTCTTGGAATAATAGGAGGAGGGGCTCCATAGAGGATCTCGTATGGAGATAAAGAGAGGGTTGAGGAATTGGGAGTACACCGGGCCCGGAGGAGGGCGAAGGGAAGGAGACTGACCCAGCTATCGCCAGTTTCTATTTTAAGTTTAGCAATGTGCTCTTTTAGAGTTCTATTCATCCTCTCTACCTGCCCTGAACTTTGAGGCCTATATGCACAGTGCAATTTCCATTTCAATCCCAGCATCTTTGATAGGCTTTGAATTGTTGCGGACACAAATGCTGGGCCGTTGTCAGAGCCTATCGAGGCCCGCAGGCCAAATCTAGGAATAAGTTCAAAGAACAGCTTTTTGGCCACTACGGTTGCAGTTTCAGTTTTGACTGGAAATGCTTCCGGCCATCCAGAAAATGTGTCCACGAATACAAGGAGAAAACGGTACCCTCCCAACCCAGTTCCCATGTCAGTAAAGTCTACTTCCCAATGGTCGCCAGGAAATGTCCCTCGTGGTCTATCAGTCGGTATCCTTGATTGTGATCGTGGGTTGATTTTGGCACATGCAAGGCATCTTCTTGCGGCTTCCTCGGCCGCCTGCTTCATCCCAAGGCTGTAGAAGTGTCGGCTCACCAGGTCGTAAAGCTGGGTTCCGCCTAAGTGGGTAAGGCTATGAAGAGTCATCAACAGGGCTGGCAACAGTGCCTTGGGCAGAATTAGCAAGCCATTTGGGTGTCTTCTCCATCCCCCCTTTTCAGAGGTGCCATCCGGATCACTGGATTGATAAGATGGTTGGACAGGCAGCATCCCCTCAGGTTCCACGACCATAGCGGGTATCAAGGGCTTGCAGGCAGCCGCTCGGGCAGCCCTATCCGCTGCCGCGTTCCCTAGAGACGGGGGGTCAGTTCCACGGGTGTGAGCAGGAACATGAATTACCGCCACCTCCTTGGGAAGCCAGACAGCATCCAGCAGTTCCTGGATCTGACTCTTGTTCCTAATCTCCTTACCCGCCGAGGTTAACAGTCCCCGTTGGAGATATACATATCCATGGACATGAACAGTGGCAAAGGCATAGCGGCTATCAGTGTAGATGTTTACTCGCCTGCCTGCAGAGAGTCTAAGGGCTTGAGTTAAGGCAATGAGTTCAGCACGTTGAGCAGATGTGCCGGGGGGTAGAGCGGTCTCCCAGAGGGTCTCAACCGGAGTGACCACGGCTGCACCCGCCCTACGGATCCCCTCCTGAACAAAACTGCTGCCGTCCGTGAAAAGCACTAGGTCTGGGTTTGTTAAAGGAACATCAGTAAGTCCAGGGCGGGACGTGTGGATGGAGTCCAGTGTGTCCAGGCAATCATGTATAGGGGAGGAAGGAGGGGAGTCAGGGAGCAGGGTGGCCGGGTTGAGTGTGACCGGAGGAGCAAAGGTGATTTGCGCGGGATCGAGGAGTAGGGATTGGTAATGAGTCAGGCATGAATTTGAGATCCATCTTGTCGGCGGGGAATGTAAAAGCTGTTCCAGATGATGCGATGCTGAAATCTCAAGAGGCTGCCCGAAGGTGAGCTTAGTGGCTTTCCTAACCAAGACGGCAACGGCCGCCACAGTTCGCAGGCAAGAGGGCCACCCGGAAGCCACAGGGTCCAGCTGCTTGGAGAGATAGGCAACAGGACGATTCCAGGGCCCCAGGGGCTGGGTCAGAACCCCTTTGGCCACAGCTCGAGACTCAGACACATAGAGGCGGAAGGGCTTGGACAGGTCTGGCAGGGAGAGGGCAGGCGTGCTGGACAGCGCCTTTCGAAGCTTGTCGAATGCTTCCTGCTGCCGTGGTCCCCAAACAAATTGGGTGGGTTCACCTGTCAGGGCTTCATATAGGGGTTTGGCAACCTCGGCAAACCCCAAGATCCAGAGGCGACAGTATCCAGCCATCCCCAGGAATTCCCGGAGCCCGTGGCGGTCCCTCGGGGCGGGCATGCCCAAAATGGTAGCTACACGCCCCCGAGACAGTAACCTTTGGCCAGAACGAAGGGTGAAACCCAAGTAAACAACGGATTGAGAGCACAGTTGTGCTTTCTTTCCAGAGGTACGATAGCCGGAAGCCTCAAGCAACTGGAGAAGGTGGAGAGTTGCATCTTTGCATATTGCCTCAGAGGAGGTAGCCAACAAAAGGTCATCAACATACCGGAGGAGAGTGACCTCCGGATACAAGACCCGGAAGGCTGCCAAGTCGGAGGCCAGAGCTGAGCCAAAAAGTGTAGGGGAGTTCTTAAAACCTTGGGGAAGCTGGGTCCAGGTGAGCTGAGAGGATGTCCCAGTGTTAGGATCTGTCCAAGTAAAAGCGAATATAGGTTGGCTTACTGGTGCCAAGGGAATGGAAAAGAAAGCGTCCTTCAGGTCCAAAACAGTATACCAAGTCCGAGCAGGGTCCAGGGAAGACAGCAACATGTATGGGTTTGGTACAGTAGGATGTACAGTTTCCACCCGGGCGTTGACTTCTCGTAGATCCTGGACGGGACGGAAGTCTCCAGACCCGGGCTTGCGAACTGGAAGTAGGGGGGTGTTCCATGAGCTCTGGCAGGGTCGTAGAATGCCTGCCGCCAAGAGTCGATCGATGTGAGGCTTGATGCCCAAAAGGGCAGCTCGAGTCAACGGGTATTGTTGGACACGCGCAGGGGTTGCTGTGGACGAGAGCTGGACCACCACTGGGGGCTGGTGTCCTGCTAGACCAAACGGGTTGGTCTCAGCCCAGACCCCAGGAACCAAGCCTTTGAAATGGTTCAACAGAGTTAGGGAAGTAGGGGTGGAGGTGGTCGAGGGGCGGTCTGGGGAAAACGTTAGGGGGAGGAGGCGAGACAACGGGCAGGTGAGAACAAGTTGTGGCAGGTTGAACCCGAGAGTGGGGTTAGGTCCCTTAAAGGAAATGATAGCCTGAAGCTTGTGTAGGAGATCTCTGCCAAGCAAGGGGTAAGGGCAATCAGGCATCACTAGAAATGAATGGGAAACTAGGCCCTTCCCTAACCAGATTTCCCGAGAAGTGGTGAGGGGTACAGACTGTTTTCAACCAGTAGCTCCCTGGACCTGCACAGTGGATGATGAGAGGGAGCCCAGTGGGGATTTCAGGACCGATGCCGCAGCTTCAGAGTCGACTAGGAATGAGACAGGTTGACCCCCAACACTGGGAGTAACCCTCGGCTCCAGGGGGTCAAGAGTCACAACGGACTTTGAGCCGGGGCACCCCTAGTCTGTATTCAAAGTCAATAAAGGCTCTGCCTTCTCTTTCAGCCCGCGATTAGGGCACTCAGATTTCCAATGGCCCATGGCTTTGCAGTAAGCACACTGGTCCCGAGCTAAAGGAGGCCTTCCCAAGCCTTTACCCTTATAGGGGCGCCCAGCGTTTGGCCCCTCCCGCCTTCCTTTCCACCCTTGCTTCTGAGCCTCCCCTGGAACCTGTGCTAAAGCTGCCACTACCGCCCTTGCGACCGTGCGAGTTTGCTTGTCTTGAGCCTCTTCACGATAGTCAAACACCCGCTTGGCCACTTCCATGAGTTCAGTCAGATTTTTACCCTCAAAACCTTCAAGTTTCTGTAGCTTCCGACGGACGTCCGGAGCCGAATTGGCTACGAAATCAATTACGATGGCTCTCCGGTTATTGGGATCCTCTGGGTCGATAGGGGTGTAGGTTCGATATGCCTCGTAGAGGCGCTCCAAGTATGCAGCTGGGGACTCGTTCTTGCCCTGTCTAACCTCACTGACTTTGGACATATTGGTTGGTTTCCGTGCTGCTGCCCGTAACCCTCCCAGCAACAACTGGCGATACCTGTCCAGTGCTTCCCTACCGCGATCAGTACTGGGGTCCCAGTCGGGCCGGTTCTCAGGGAAGATGTGGTTGCGGCGCCCTGGGTCAGTAGAGGGTTGTCCATCTGGGTCCAGAACTCCCTTCCTGGCTTCTAAAAGAATCCTGTCATGCTCCTCGGTTGTGAAAAGAACCCGGAGGAGTTGCTGGCAGTCATCCCAAGTGGGCTGATGAGTATAAAAGACAGTCTCTAGGAGGGAGATTAGGCTCTGGGGCTTATCAGAGAAGGATGGGTTTTGCTGTTTCCAATTGTACAAATCACTGGTGGAGAAGGGAACATATACCATGAACGGTCTCCCTGATTCTCTGGGAGGGGAAGGAACTTGCCGCAGGGGAAACGCTGACACAGTGGAATCAGGGGTCAAACCAGAATTAGAAGGGCCATAAGGAGCACCTGCTCGAGTATGGGGTGGACTTATCAGAGGAGGGGCTGAGGGGCTCAGAGACCCCCTGAGGTTGGGTACAGGGGTGGATCTGAAACCTGGGACTGGGAGTACTCGGCTGGATCTAGGGGGTCAGAATCAGGGGGTGGTAAGACAGGAGAGAGCTGTGTGACGACCTTAGGACTTTCGGGAGGCTTGCAGCTAAAGGTCGTCTTTGATTCCGTTCCTGGTCTTAGTTTTGAAAGAGCCTGGACCTGTAGTGGTCCCGAAGGGGGTTTGAAATCAATCCAGGCGGTGATATAGGGG
This sequence comes from Vombatus ursinus, assembly GCF_900497805.2. NCBI lineage: Eukaryota > Metazoa > Chordata > Mammalia > Diprotodontia > Vombatidae > Vombatus > Vombatus ursinus. Next base: position 2,479,134 of record NW_020954739.1, read on the forward strand.
ACCTGATCGGGGTGGCCAGGTATACCATAGACAACTCCCCTTACCCGGCCGGCCACCGAGACGTCAAACGTACCCTCCGGGGGCCAGCCTACCTCGAAGGTGGGCCATTCCTGTTGGCAAAAGAGCTAGTTTCTTCTTAGTAACCTGAAACCCATAACCTTCTGCTATACGCCGATATTGCTTGAAGTTCCGTAAGACAATAAAGAGAGGGGAGCCTGGCTTAGGGCTCGAGGGTCCCTGTCCCATGGTGGATTAAGGACTGAGAAAGAAAAGAGTAACAAATAGACGTGCTCACGTAGGCAAGGACCAAACACGGACACAGGGAAGACACAGTCAAGACAGGGTAGAGGGGAATCAAACTGCCTCAATTCCGAACAACCTGGACAATGAGACAGGAATTTACACCCCCCTTCTCACGGAACAAATAGTAGATAGACGCACACACACAGTCGACACAAAAACGGGAAAAAGACACAGTCAAAACCCTGGATGCTCCTGACACAGTAGCGGGGAACGAACCCGTCTCAGTTCCGAACAACCTGGAGAATGAGGCAGGAAGTCTTCCCCCCCACCCCGCCACGGAGCGCACAGTGGACACACACACACACACACACACACACACACACACACACACACACAGTGACATCGGCACCGGACAGACACAATCAGACAGGCAGGACTCTCACACGGCGTCCCGTGGAGGTCAGTAAGGGTGTTGCAGCTGCGTCCAGCCTGGCCACTTCCTTCAGAAGAGTACTCACCAGAACAGACAGATTACAGATTGCTCTATGCCCAATTGAGGATTTGTGGTCCGGGCAGCCTGGTGCGCACGGGCTATCTCAGCGTTCGGGGCCAGGGAACGTCTTCCTGGTGGCCACCCCCTGGACGGTGAGAAGCCTGGCCTTCCAGAGATGCCCGTGTCTGGTGCCCAGAGGGCAATCTCGGTGGAACCTCCAAATGAAATGGACGGGCCGAGAGTAACCAGACACACGCCAAATTAGAAAATAGAGAGCATTTACTGGAGCCGGCCGGCCACTGTCCCCTGGATGCAATCCTAGGAGAAACAGTGCCAGGCAAGAGAAATAACAAAGCTTTATACCCAACAGTTTTCAATCGTAGATACTAATCCTTTGATGTAGTGAAATTTACAATTGTGGATTGGCGATTCTTTGAAGTAGAAACTCAGGAGGTCAGGCTAGGGTGGGAGGGGGGTTGTTTTTGTGACAACTCAGTCCACCTCAATTCATTCCTTAGGAACTATTCTTCCAATATCGGACAACCTTCCATACTCTACTTCCTCTTTCATTCATATTTTGAATCCCAGGGCTCTCATACACGCCTGGTGAGCTTCAATTAGATGTCCACAGTGTTCTCCTTTCTCAATGATGCAGGCATCCCGGGCTTGCTTCGTCTCCGGGCATGCGCAGCACGACTTCAGCGGTTTCTCCGCAGCCTTTTCCGGGAGTCGGAGTCACAGCTGGCAGCAGCCAGAGTGGACATGCCAGAGCACGCACAGAGGGAGGCTCCCTCCGAGAACTCAGTACGTGAACCTCACATAGGTGCTTGATAAGTGCTTGTTGACCTAACGACTTCCCACCACTCAGAAAGACGAAGAAAAAAAAAAATCAGCAAACCAATCATTACATCAAAATTATCTGATATTCTATGCCATGTCCTACACACATTGACCCACCACCTCAGTAAAGAAGTGGGGAAAATATCTTCTGTTTCTTCTTGGTGTTGATCTTGTTTTTTTTTTTTTTAATTTCTCAGCATCCATTTTGATTATTTTGAGTTTGTTGTTCTTTCCATTTATGTTGTTGTAGCAATTTAAATATTGTTTTCTTAACTCATTTTACTATGTATTAGTTCATGTAAGTCTTTCCAGTTTATCTCTGTATTCATTGTTTTTTTACAGTACAGTAATACTCCATTACATTCATGTCTTAATATTTGTTTCTCTAGTACATGGTACATACACTACCTTTAGAAAGGTATTGAAGAGAGCCTTGTTAATCAGTGCTATAGAAGGGATTCGTGATCCAGTAGAGCTTAGATTCTATGATCCCTGAAATCCATTAAATTGAGGATATTCTGTAATTTTTCTAAGTGGAGACCTTGAAAATTGAAATTACTCATAATCATACAGCTAAAGAGTGACCAAGGAAACACTTGAACCTAGATCATAGAATAATAAAATGTCAGAGATGAAAGGGACCTTGAAAATAATCTCAGTTTCCCACTATATTTTATGTAATAAATTTTAATTTTTTGTTGATCTCTTATTTTATGTCACCTTAATTTCTAATTGTATCTCTACCTCTTCTGCTCATTGAGCTTTCCCTTGAAACAAAGAGAAAAAAAATCTCAAATATTTCATTCTGCTCCTGGCTCTGTTTCTGGTCCTCAGGACTCACAATGCCTCAACTGCCCTCTCACCCTGGAACTTCCCTCAGCACCTATGGCCTTCTTGCCCTGGCAGATAACTCTGCTCCTGCCATCTTCGTCCCATTGGTAAGTGCCTCCTGGTGTCTTCATTTTCGGAATAGATCAAGGCTGGCTAGGCTTCATTCCCTTTCCAGTTATTTCTGACTCTATTTAAAAATTTTATTTTATTGTTTTTCTGATTCTAAGAACTTTGCCACCATGCCCACCAAGCAGGTTTATTACCTTCTACCCCCATTGCTCTGTTGGGTCACTTTTGTGTGTTGTCTTCTTACAGGAACACTGAAATTGCTCTTCTCTGATTCCCTTATCTGATCACAATCTATTTGCATTCCTTTTCTCCCTCTGCCTTCTGATACCAAACCCTGTTCTTCGTCTACATTGTGACCTCCAATCTCTTGATCCTTTAGTTTTCTCTTGGGCTGTCACCCCTGCCCTAGTTTGCTTTTTTGACCCCTTAGCAAGACAATTAAACTGTACACTGTCCTCTTCTCCTGAGTCCTTTACCTATCTTATCAGATTGATGAACAAAGATAGAGATCATGTAGTCAGCAAGAGTTCCCTAAGCATGCAAATTTATGTTATATAACTTCAATTGGGTCCTCACTGCTACTAGGCAAATTCTTTATTCATCCCTAATTAACTCATTATCCACTCCTAAACCTTTTCATCCTTCCTCAAATTTCCCATGGCTCCTCTTCCTGTCACCTTATCAAATGAGAACCTTGCTTCATATTTTACTGAAAAAATTGATGCCATTCATAAGGCGCTCTCTTTTCTCCCCTCCTCATTGTTCACATCACCCAGATGCCTTCTGCCACCATTTCCCCCTTCACTGCTGTCTCACTTGATGAGGTGGCCCTTTGCCTAGACAAAACCAACCCCTGTACGTGCACAAGAAATCCTATTCCATCCCATCTCCATTAGCATATTTCCCCTTCTAGCATCCCCACTCTTTCACTTATCTTCAATGTTCATGTCTACTAGATCATTCCTTCATAGTAAGTATTTAATAAATGCTGGTTTCCTGTTGCCTGGAAACATTTTTTAAAAAAAAGTTTGATGAAAGCAACCAACACATTGATGATGTAAGATGGTACATACAATATCCCACACCCATAGTCTCTCATGTATGCAAAGAAGAGAGCATAGTATGTTTCACCAACTTTTTCTCATAATTACACAGAATTCATTTTTTTGTTGCATATTATATATCTGTATTTGTATGTATGTATATATTTCTTTTGCTTCTCCTTACTTTGCTCTGCATTAGTTCCTAAAAGCTTTCCTATGTTGGTGTAAATTCTTTATTGTCAGCTTTTCTTAAAGCAGCAGTGTGGCATAAATAGTAAAACAGAGGGAGAGGTCTTGAAATCAGGAAGGCCTGAGGCCATGTCTCACAATGGAGACTATTCAGTGCTCCAGGCAAGTAAGCCTGTACCGTGCAGAATTTCATTTTGTCTAGCCCTATAAAGTACTCTCTGTGTAGTTGCCCCTTCATTTCTCAGATGAAGAAACTGAGGCACAGGAGATTATAATAGCTCAGCTAAGAACTGGGTAGAACCAGAAGGAGAAACAAAGCTCCCATGATCTTATCACAATGCAACACCACTAGTGTAGACAGGTGAACAATTGACTTCATTTATCATACTTGAGACATTTTATTGCAAATTTGTTAAATCATTGGATTATTGTTGGAGACACAGGCAGCCGGTCCCAGGAGGATGTCTACAGTCATAGACAGAGGCCTGACTTCCTGGTGACGAGCATTCTCAGGGCTCCCTTCATATCTTTGTTCCTCAGGCTGTAGATGAAAGGATTCAGCATGGGGGTGACCACAGTGTACATCACAGCTGATGCTGTGTCCTTTTGGGCTGTATGGGTGGATGTGGGGTTAAAGTACACTCCAATGATTGTTCCATAGAAGAGACAGACCACAGTAAGGTGGGAGCCACATGTGTTGAAAGCTTTCTGTTTCCCATGAGCCGATGGGATCTTCAGGACGGCAATGAAAATGCGCGTGTACGAGATGAGGATGCCAATGAAGGGCATGACGGCTGTCAGTCCTCCTACTGTGTAGACCATCATGTCATTGAGGAAGGTATCTGAGCAGGCCAACCTTATCACCACACTGAGATCACAGAAGAAATGATGAATTTCATTGTGGCCACAAAATGACAGTCGGGTCAGAGAGGCAGTGTGGATCAGGGCATCAATACAGGCCCAAAACCAGCACACTGCTACTAGTCGGGCACAGACTTTTTGGGTCATGATCATGGTATAGTGTAATGGGACACAGATAGCCACATAGCGGTCATAGGCCATGGAGGCAAGGATGATACTATCTAATCCTGCAAACCAGCTGAAGAAGAACACTTGTGTCAGGCAACTGGTGTAAGAAATTGCTTTATTTCCAGATATGTGGTTAACCAACATCTTGGGGACAGTGCTGGATGTGAAGCAGATGTCAACGAGGGACAAATTGCTAAGGAAGAAGTACATGGGGGTGTGAAGGTGGGAGTCAGTTCTAATGGCCAGAATGATAAGCAGGTTCCATAGCACTGTGATAAGGTACATAACCAGGAATAGGAAAAACAGAAGCCTCTCCTGTTCAGGCTGGTTTGAAAGGCCCAGGAGGATAAACTCAGAGATGCTTGATTGATTTCCTCCTTCCATGGGTCTGCTGGGAAGCACATGGGAAAAAGAGATGAAACTAAAGAGGCCCATTTAAAGTTGGTTTGAATATTTTTGTATGAACAAAATCAGTAAAGATAAAATTGGAAGAGAATGGAATAGTGGGAAAATATTTGCACTAAAGAAAATGCCACTGCTAATAGTATATTATGCCAACATATATAGGGAATTGAGAAGAGCTGTATTACATAAGGGCCATTTCCCAATAAACAAGGAGTCAAAGAGTGGAAACAAATATTTTTCTAAACAAGAATTGTTAACTATAAATGACCTCAGGAAAACATGTTCCAAAACATTAATAATAATACTCTGCAGTTTCACCTCACTCTGAAAATTTGGAAATATGACAAAAGATAGAAATGCTGACTGTTGGAAGGATTTTGGGAAGATAGTCATGGGGCTTCCCTGTTGATAGAGCTGCAAAGGAATCCAAACACAGTAGTTTAGACATTGGGGGAGAAAGGGAAAGACAATACGCCTTTCTTACAAACTTAGTGTTGTGCCAGGCACTGTGCTATACACTTTACAGATATTGTCTCATTTGATCTTACTTTGAAAAGTTATCCTTTATTTAAAAGGACAAAATAGATAAAAGAGTGATGGATAGTTAGCACTGTATATTTAGACAATATAGTTTCAGACAAAGAAATCTAAGAACCAGATAAAGGAAGTATGGTGGATTCAATTATTATCTTTATGCAAATGATTCTCAAACTTATTTGTCTACCTCCAACTTCTCCCCTGACGTCTAGGCTTATATCTCTAGTTTTTTATTGGAAATCTCAAACATGTCCAAAACTGAATTTGTTATCTTTTCCCCAAAAACTTCCTTTCTTCCCAACTTCCCTTTTACTCTTGAGGATACCACCTTTCCAAGCTTATAACCTTCCTCACATGCTCCACTTTCTGTCACTCCTACCCCCCACATCCAATCTGTTGCCAAGTCCTGTCGATTTTGCCTTCATACTATCTCTCTTATATACCTTATTTTCTCCTCTGACCTTCTACTACAGTGGTGAAGGCCTTAATCACCTCTTACCTTGACTAGTGCAAATATGTCCCTCCGATGATTGTTTATAATTTACCTTTTATTCAAATTTTGTTTGGAAATAGTTGTTTTTATGTTGTCTTCTGATTAGACTGTGAGTTCCTTGACAGCAGAAACTGCTTAAAAAAGCTTTCTTTGTATCCCCAGCACTTAGCACAGTGCCTGATGAACAGTAAATAATAAATGTTTATTGACTGGCTAATACCATTTTGCTGAGGATCAATGGAAAGAAAAAGAGAAACAGCATTCTTGTACACTATAGGCTTCTTATTAAGAAAGAATAAATACATCAAGGGTTTGGGAAACTGATCACAGGCCTGATGGAGAGACATGAAAAGGTAATAATAATTATTTAAATATGCAGATACTCTTTTCTGCACAAAGCACAAGAGCCAATGGATTTTTTTGATTGTTATAATAGTACCTTTGTTCTCAAAAATGTGAGGGGAAAACCATAAGGTCAGGGGGTGTATGATTCTGAACCTGATTACAACCAATGTGGAGAACATGGTTTTTGAGGCAGAAATTATTGGAACCTTGAAAGGATATGACCAGTCTAACTTAAAATTTGTGATAAAGGATAAGCAAGTTAGCATTATCTGATGCATGCTCTAGATTCTGGGAAAGCAAATTTCAAAGGGTTCAGAAAGAAGATGGTTTGTATCCCACAGCTTAAAATGCTATAGGGTAAGGAGGAATGGGAAGCTCTCAAGAATGAAATTCTTAAAACACAAACAGTTGTGATGAGAAAGAGAAAGTCTAAAGAAACCAAAAAAGGTACAGAGAGAATCCACTGATCGTTACAGATTTTGGAAATATCTTTTCAGAAGATGAAAGCAAGGGCAAGTAATAGAAGATGAATATGAATATGTGCCCCCATCCCATGAAAATATTTCATCAGGGGTGCTAGAGATTAGAATGATTGAAGTGTGGTGGTAATATCCAGTAATGAATTGTCATTCAGCCATTTGCAGTGACGTCCGACTCTCGGTGACTGCATTTAGGGTTTTCTTGGCAAAGATACTACAATGATTTGTCATTTCCTTCTCTTGCTCATTTTACAGATGAGCAACCCTGAGGCACACAGGGTTAAGTGACTTGTCCAGGGTAACGTAGCTAGTAAGTGTCTGAAGCTGGTTTTGAGCTCAGACTTCCTTACTCTAGGCCTGGACCTCTATTCACTGTGCCACTTAGGTTCCCCACTTCCCTAAATGAAAAAGAACTTTTAAACTCTTTTTTTGGAGAAAGAGAAAGACTGAACGAAGTATAGGAAGACCATTCAGCGTAGATAGAATAATGAAAATGCCTGGTTGGTTGTTTTCCTTCATGCTTGAAAAGGACCAAAATGACATCACTATGTTGAAGTCAAGTTACAGTGTGTCTGATTGTGGTGATCAGACCAATATGAGCTCAGAAGGCTCTGTCACAGGTTGGACGCAAATAGTCCATATGAACATTTGGAGTGGAAATTAAAACACACAAAAAGAAAAAGGACTTATGAAATCTTACTTTTGTTTTTTCTGTCAAACTGTATGAATGGTCTTTAGATAAGGAGTAGTTTCAGGAGACTAGAACGAGCATGTTTAATATGGATCTGAAAGTCAAGATAAATGAGGAGATGGTAAGAGACAATCTGACTGCCCTTTATTTAGTAAATTATTTTCTAAATGCTACTAAATTTAGTGAATTTTCCAGTGAATCAGCCTGGATAAACTACATCACAGGGTCCTGGAAATCCTAGGGAATGTGACTGTTGAGTCACTGGAAGTATTCTCTGAGAAACTGTGGAGAAAGGGAGAGATTCCACAGACCTGGATAATGAGAAATAATGCTGCTGCTTTTGTACTCAGGTGTACTTGACTCTAGGTTTAGTACTCTATCCACTGTGCCACCTAGCTCTCAACACTGGGATAGCAGTTGACTAATATCCTCATATCTTTTTTTCAGAGAAACTCTTGTCTGGACACATCTGTGTTTGTGCAGTTGCTTTTTGGAACAAAGGAATAGGATTTTATATGGATTACTTGTAAATTTCTAGTTTACTAGTAAATTTTTTTACTACCAGCACTAGTACATTACTAGTAAATTTCTTCTCATTATATTGTATCTTTTCAAATGTTTCTTGAAACCTGATTCTGTCATTAACATATAGACTATTTTTCTGAAACTTCTTGCCATGCCTGAACTTACAAGCGTACTATTTCTGGGGCAGCCAGTGAAAATTCTCAGGTTGGAAGATGGAGAGTCTTGTGTGAGAAATAATAAGGTAGCCACTGTCACTAGAGCACAGAGTACTTAGGGGTGAGTAAAGAGACAGGAAAAGTAGGAATGGGCCATCTGTAAAGATTATGAAGTCAAACAGAAGATTTTGTATTTGTTTCTAGGGGCAATGGGGAGCCACTGTAGTTTATCAGATTGGGAGCAGAGGTGACATGGTCAAACCTATGCTGAAGGAAGATCAATTTGACATCTGAGTGGAGGATGGACTGGAGTGAGGAGAGACTTGTGGCAGGGTGAGCCACCAGTTGGCTATTTTTAGCCCTTTGCAACTCTGATGTTTCAAGTTAGTTTTGAGCTTGAACATTTTATATGCTAAGATCTCCTCTAGCCTATTTCTATACTAAGTCCTTTCTGGTTTTGAATTCTAAGTACTGTTGAGTCGTTCCTCCTCATCCTCTTCCTCCTCCCCCTCCTCCTGTGGGATGGTTTCTCTCTTTTTCCAGCCTTTCCATTTCTAGACTTCCTCCCCTACCCCACTATCCTGGCTTCAGGGGTCCCTGAGTTGATCCACATAGGGTTCTCTTCCCTCCGTGCTCCATCAATGGCCAGTGGCCTTGGCCACGTCTGCCACCAGCCTCCTCTTCAGTGGGTACTAGAAAAGCAAGGGGAACTCATTGGATGTAGAGGTGCTGCTGCCTCACGTGGGTATGGAGAATTCTTATTCTTGTGGATACTTAAATATTAAAGTCCTTACGGAGTAAAACCCAGTGCTTGCTACCTTCTTTAAAGCCAACATAATCAGCCAACATAAAGCACCCATTCTTAAATGGAATGTGGCTTTGGGATGAGAATCCTTGCCCTCTGGGGAAGGATTGGATTTCTGGTGCAGTAGATAGAATTCTGTATTTGGAGACAGAAAGACTTTGACTTCAAATCCTGCCTCAAACACTAGCTGTGTGACTCTGGAAAATCACTTAACATTTCTGTGCCTCAGTTGCTTTATTTGTAAAATGGAGATAGCACCTATCTTACAGATTTGTTATGAGGATCAAATGTGCTAACATATGTAAAGTGCTTTGTATACCTTAAAATGTGATATAAATATTACCTATTACATTATTTAACTCAGATGACTTTGTTTAGGAAGAATTGGAATTTATGTTATTTTGAGGTGGAAGGAATAGCTTTTATTCCTAGGTGGAAAAATCAAGTCCTTCCTTTTCTGGGTCCTTCTACATCTGCTTCTAGCAATCAGAAGCCTTTAGATAGCTATATTATTATCACAGGAATACTGAGTACTCCTATATACTCCAGTATAAGGTATAAGTCTTGAAAACAGCATTCCCATCTGTGAATTCCTGGTGGTGGTTGGCTATTCAGAACAACAAACAGGTAAAACTGAACTTGAGAGAAAAGATTCTATCAAGAGAATTATTTAAGTACCAGAAGTTGGAGAAAATGTGTTTCAGTTTCACAAGGAGCAGATGCATTAAAAAGCATTGATATTAACTCATAAGACACAAGAAACGTGGTTGATCACAGATATAGGCGGAAGAAGAAAATAAAATTCTTCCTTCTTCTGAGTGACAATTTAATTTTAACCTGTTTTGAAGGAATCTTTAAATGCACCTTTCTTTATGGCACAGCTAACTCCTGTATTAATGGAATGCCCCTTTTCCCCATTCTAAATCAACCTGAATCAATAGTTTTCAGCATGCTATATCAACACTGACTTGAACTATTACCTTCCAATCATAGATCTTTGGTTGGCCCCTACCTGGTGCCTTTAGTCTAACATCTTGGTAGCTCAAGAGAAACCAGAGGCAAATTTGTGCTTCAACGAAACTTCATGCAAGGAATCAGTAAACTGCCATGACTTCTAATGAAGCACATGGTTGATTCTTGAAGGGCCTAATCAATTTTTAATTCTGATTGGTTAACTAAATTGGGGTCAACCCAAGCTGTACAGTGCTGGAATATTAACAACTCAAAGCTAAGTAAGCAGTTGTTAATTTCTCTGGACCTACCATTAGGAATAATTAAATTTTAGACTTCCAAGCCCTCATGTTAGAATGGATCAGAATCCTGCTTACTAGAACAGTACATTTGCTCTGAATTTACAAACCTGAAGGTAAAACAAAACTCAACAATAAGAGTTTTTTAATTACAAAAATTATTTTTGTGGTTCCTTTAAGGACTCTAGTGAATGCACAATTGATTAAAATTACATTTTATTGTTTTCACATTGAAAACAGTGAATATTGACATTAATCTTCATACCTGTAGATATGCATATTTAATGAAAAAGTATTTTTGAAGTTAATTGTCTTGGTATAAAAGTTTGCCACTTTTCGTAAATTAACACTATTCAAGAGAACTGCCTGTTGGTCAGTTTCACATTTGTGCCCATCTTTGCCACACAAATGCTTGGCAAATCTTTCATCCAAGCAGAAGGAGGCAGTTGTTCTATAACAATGACTTTGAAATATTGGGGAAAAATAAAAGCATTTAACTATGTCCAAATAATAACTTGAGTCTTGTAGACCAAAGTGTACATATTTTTTTTTTATTTAAGATTTTGGAAGCTTCAAAATTCTAATTTTGCGATTTTGGAAGCTTCATCAGCTGCATATGTCATATACAACTATCAACTATGGGCAGTGTACAATAACATAAATTGTATTTGGTTTATTTATTTTAACAAGTGCTGTTTAATTTCAATCGTTTCTCATGTTGCATTTTTTGTTATCACTTATTATAATGCTAGTGAATAACCTGCAGTTTGTTTGAAAACATATTGAAAGGCTAAACTTTACAAACCTTCCATAGAATTAAAGTGGTGTAATAAATGGGATGAGACTGCCCTCCTGAGTTTGTTGAGTGTGAGAATTTATTTGGCAGAATTACTGGTTGATGGTTAGCCAAATGAAATCAATGACAAATTGCCAGGCATAATCAAAAGATGCATAACTAATGATATTTCACTAGATCTTTTGGACACCTTTACTGAATATTTGGGTGATCTAAAATTTCATCTGGTAGGGACTGGGAAAAGAATTAAGTTTACTTAACTCTCCTCTAATTATTTATTTTGACTCATCCCTCACACACAAAGAATTTACCTTTTTCCAGTGTGTTCCCTAAAAGAACTTTGGAAAACTCATCTCTATTTGAAGTTATTTTTATTTCTGGTCTGTCAATAGTTTATATGACTTTGTTACTATGTGTAGTGATTTTAGTTGACACTTGTGCCCATAATTAAGACATTGTTGCTTATTTAAAATTTTCTATCATCTACTTTCATACCAAACATCAAATCTAGCCAAACATTCATGTTGTTAGAGATCTTTGAGGAATTTGAACATTTTGTCCTACTACCCAGAAAATTTTTATTCTGTGGTGACTAAGTCTTAATATTGTTAGTATTTTGGAAACAATTCCTTTTTCTCTTCAGCATCACATAGCATTTCAGTTGAACTCTGAAATACTTAAGCAATGCTTAAATCTAAGTTGTCTATATGCTGAATATTTCATTCCTATCAAACCCATGTACTCTTGAAGGATTGCAAAAGGGTACTTAGGATTTTGTTTCCCTCATGGAAACAGGAACTTTCCTTTATAAGTCTTTGATTAGATTTTTAAAAACATCATAAAATGGATTCTCATAAGATTATTTACAAAAGAAATGCTACTAGGTATGTTGCATTAAAGTTAAAAATAACTAATATGTGCTTGAGAAAAATTTATTTTTGAATTTTAATTTTTTATTATATTTTAGTAGTTAAAATATTTTGTTTCTTTTTGGATGAATTATGGGAAGGAATTGGGTAGGAAAAGTACTTTGTAGCCGTATCAATAAAGATTAAGGAAAAGATAAAAGATAAAAGAAATATATGATAAAAGTAAAAGAAAAAAGAAATTTTATGTTCCAATTCTGACATTCTACATTCTGAAGTCCCTTTTAGCATGAAGTTTCTAAGATTCTATGACTCATTCATCACATTACTTTGTGTGAGTTTTCTCCTTTGAAATGAATGGAAAGTACCCTCTACAGATTCACCTACTTGGGTGTTTGGTCAGAATCTTCTGTTCTGTTCCTGAAGGACCCAGCTCTGATGTCTTCCTAGGTCCCCTTCCCATAGATTGATCAGAGGACTAGCCAGATCCATGAGCTCTTCCAGGAGAAAGTTTGAGGCTTTGGCTAAGGTGGCATGAGTTAGAGCAAGACTCTGGTTTGTCCACTAGGAAGGGTGAGTGGATGTTGTTGTAGATGCTTTTACACAGAGTCTTTGGACCCAAGACTCCAGTTCCCTGAGGTCCTTGTAGAGACTAACTCCAAGTAATTGTCCACCTTCCACTCCAGTCTCTTTGGGCTCAGCTTCCTATGGGGAAGAATGTGACTTAGTTGTCCAATTTATTTTCACAATGCTGCTGTGTTAGGAATGCTAAGAACTCCGCCTGTTTCTGGCTTTCCTCCAGGGAAGGGAACTTAGATCCTGGAATACTGAGCAGCAGAGCTGAAATGGATTTTAGCACATAGACCACAGGACATGAGAGCTGAGAGGGAACTTAAGACATTGACTATATGTAAGAGGCTCCTTTGGGACACAGCACTACGTGACCACAAATTTAGAGCTGGAAGGGACCTCAGAGACCATCTATCTAGTCTAAATCACTCATTTCAGAATTGCAGAAACTGAATTTTCAGGCTATTATGTGACTTGCCCAAGGTCAAACCAGTAAGCATCAGAAATCATTTGGAACCATGTTCTCTGAGTTAAGGATCAGTGAGTTTCCCCCTAAAATACACTGTCTCCCCAAGTCGTGTCTATGGTCCATAGTTACATTTTGTTCTCACTTTTGTGATTCATTCCTCTCACCCAGATAAACTGGGAATTTCAGTATCTAGCACCACCCCAGACCAGGTGTAGTGAACCAACTTCCCCAGTGATCATCTAGTTCTATTGCCTCATTTTGCAATTGAGGAAACAGAGCCCTACAAAGTTAGGGGACCTGCCCAAGGTAGTGTGGCTTGGAGTATCAGAGCTAAGTTTCAAACTCGGGTCCTCTGACTCTAAAACCAGTGCTCTGTGGATGAGTCAGCTTAGGTAGCAGTGGATGTTCAGTCAATAAATCAGGCAGCCAGGCAGTGTGCTAAGTGCTGGGGACACAAAGAAAGGCAAGAGACAGTTCCTGCTCTCAAGGAGCTCCCAATCTAATGGGATAGAGTACTGGGTCTGGAGTCAGGAAGACATGAGTTCAAATCTGACCTCAAATACTTGTTAGCTGTGTGACTGTGGGAAAGCCACTTAAAATCTATCTGCCTCAGTTTCCTCAACTGTAAAATGGGGTATAATAATAGTATCTACCTCACAGGGTTGTTTTGAGGATCAAATTAAATAATAACACGGATGTGTATGTTCCCTGGGAGAAGGCTGTAAGGGGCTTGGTGATCCTTTCATCTGTACTAATCACCTACCAGTCTGATCTCCCATCACCTGCAATGAGGAGAGCCTCCAGCATGGTGAGGAGCAATCTTCCCTCTGACTGTGGACCTTCAGTCTCTTGCTTGCCAGTCTTCTGAGGGAAGAGGAAGAGGGAAGTTGGTGGGGAGTCAGATTTTCATTTCTGGTCATGCCCTACATATCCCAGTGATTCTGAACTTCTGAACAACAACAGCAACAGCAACAGCAACAACAGCAACAACAACAACAACAACA
>NW_020954739.1:2493360-2522684 GCF_900497805.2 Vombatus ursinus
AGCAACAACAACAGCAACAACAACAGCAACAGCAACAGCAACAACAACAACTACAACAACAGCAACAACAACAGCAGCAGCAACAACAACAGCAACAACAGCAACAACAGCAACAACAGCAGCAGCAACAGCAACAGCAACAACAACAGCAACAACAGCAGCAGCAACAACAACAGCAACAACAACAGCAACAGCAACAGCAACAACAGCAGCAGCAACAACAACAGCAACAACAACAGCAGCAGCAACAACAACAGCAACAACAACAGCAATAGCAACAACAATTACAACAACAACAGCAACAACGCTTATTGGCTGATGGATTGTAGGGAAGGTTGAGGATAGAATTTGACAGGGCTAAGAGGCAGGGAATGAGGAAGAATCAGCAAAGAAGTGAAAAAAGGGAATCTCCTTAATAAAAAAGGTAGGGAAAGAACCTATAAAAAGCAATGAAGGACAATGGAGGAGGAAATTTAGATACTCCTGCAGTTTATTAATTAATTTATTTTTAGTTTTCAACAATCACTTCCAGAAGCTTTTGAATTTTCAATTTTCTCCCCCTCCCTCCCCACCTCCCTCCCCAAGATGGTGTGCAATCTGATATAGGCTATACATATACATTCCTATTAAACATATTTTCACATTAGTGATGTTGTAAGTAAGATTTAGAATGAATAGGAGGAACCACCAGAAAGAGGAAACAAAACAACAACAGAAAAAAAATAGCAAATAGTATGCTTCGATTTGCTTTCAAACTCCATAGTTCTTTCTTTGGATGTCAATAACATTTTCCATCATGTGACCTTTGGAGATGTCTTAGATCCTCGCAGTGCTGAGAAGGGTTAAGTTTATCAATATTAGTCATCATACAATGTGGCTGTGTACAATGTTCTCTTGGTTCTGCTCACTTCACTCAGCATCAGACCATGCAAGTCTTTCCAGTTTTTCTGAAGTCAGCCTGTTCATCATTTCTTATAGCACAATAGTATTCCATCACATTCATATACCACAACTTGCTCAGCCATTCCCCAACTGATTGGCATCCCTTCAATTTCCAATTCTTTGTCACCACAAAAAGAGCTGCTAAAAATATTTTTGTACATGTGGGTCCTTTTCCTATTTTTATGATCTCTTTGGGATATAGCCCTCGAAGTCCAGGCCACCATTCTTGCAGCAGCCACCATCTCCTCTTTTCCCCATCTTAACTCCTTGGTGAGCCAGTATAACGACCCTGTCCTCTTCTCTTGACTCTTGGTCCGCTTATCATATTGTAAATTGTACCCTGCCAAGCCTCAGCCTTGGATCACTCTCACCAACTGCTACCTTTAAGAGAGGAGGTCAGTGTGGAGATGAAATCTTTAAGTGGAGGCAGTCTGATCATTTATGAGAATATGGTAAAGGGGATTTTGTTGTTTAAATGGGAGGATCTTCAAGTTCTGAGATTCTGTGGTGCTGATTCAGTAAAATGTGGCACCCAGAATTGAACACAATACTCCAGTTGTGGTTTAACATGATAGAAGGCTTTCTTTCCCTCCCCTTTGTCTTATCTTGCCTAAGTTCCCATGCATCAGTTTCCCACTTCTTTTCCAACGGAGATCACTTGAACTATGTCCCTTGATTTTACATGCAGATTTTTTCAAGGGATTTCTGGTTCACAGGAAGCCACATTCAATCCTCAGTGACCTGGCCCCAAATCAGAGAGTCAGGTTTCTTCCTTTCTTATGTGGTGAGGGCAGTTGGGGTTCAGTGACTTGCCCAGGGTCACACAACTAGTGAGCGTTATGGGTCTGAAGCCAGATTTGAACCCAGGTCCTCCTGACTCCAGGGCCAGTGCTCTATCCACTGCACCACTTAGCTGCTCCTTTTTTTTAATTTAATTTTATTTTTTTTCAGAATATTTCTAAAACAAACTTAGCTATGGCTCCTGTCTAATGTTTTGCCACATGTGAGCAATATGTTATCTTTTGCAAAGCTATTCAATGTGCAATATTGGTAGCTAGTACAGGACAGTGGTTTCCCCCCACCTCCCACCACAGAAATTTAAAGATACAATGACCTGAGTGCATGAATAGATGAGAAACATAAAACATGTCAAATAGCCCATTACATTCATTCTACTCCCTATAGAAAGTAATGTCAGCTAAGGGGACTGTGGAGCTCATATTTTGTATTCATCTTGGGTCTGCACTGCCCAGGCAGAGGGTGTAGATCTCATGGCCACCCCAGGGTGTGACTTTCTTTAGTCATTCAGTTACAGGATGATATAGCTGCTGGTGATCATTTTCTCTGAGAAGTGTACTTGTCAGAGAAGTCTTCTCCCTCTGGGTAGCTGATACCTGACTCAGAAACTCTATAATTCAAAAAGATAGCTGGGGAGCACAGTGGATAGTGTTGGAGTTAAAATCAAGAAGACCTGAGTCTGAATCATACCTCAGACTCTCACTAACTGTGTGACCCTGGGCAAATCACTTTACCTCTGTCTCTAAAATTGGGAGAATGATTACATCTGCCTGAAAAGTTGTTCTGAGGTTCAAATGAAATAATATATGTAAAGTACTTTGCAAGCCTTGAAGCACTAAATAAGTACTAGTTATTACTATGAGGTAATAGCCAAGGATGGACATGTCCATTTCTCAGGGTCACTAGTTGATCTGTGCTCAGGGAGGGGAATACTATGGTAGAAGATGATATCCAGGAATTGAGATTCACTCCAGTTGAGCACTGTGAAATCCAAGCACCCCTTCCTTGAGATGACAAGGGGCTAGAGATCTATTTCAACCCTGTCCTCTACCTTCCTTCTTGCCTTGTCCTTGGTCTCCTCATAACTTCATTCCCCATGCTCCCCCATTACTTCTTCGTCCCCCTAGCTCAGATTTATAAGAAACAAATCCACCTTTGGCTGTATTCTAAGTTTTTCCTCCTCAAAGGGGAAGTTAAGATGTACTCAATGTACAACATAAACCAAATATTAATCAGATAGTTTTACTCCCATGTGGAATATCTGCAGCATTATGGAATGTATGATTATAAGAGAATCCAGTAACTTGTTACTATTAGAACAATCCATTGGGAGGATACTATTCAAGGCTCACTAGAGTACTTGCAAAGAGTTTCTTTGTTTTATATTTCTTCTTCACTGAGCACAGTGCAATTGACACTAAGTTGACTCTTTTCTTCTTAGCATTTTTTTTCTCTCTGTCTCTCTTTCTGTTTCTCTCTCATTGACTCTTTCCTTTTCAACTTTTTTGCTTCTACTGCTGACGGATCTTCAGTTGCTTATTTGCCCAGGAATCAAGTCAATAAACATTTGTTAAGTATCTACAATGTGTCAGGCACTGTGCTAAGGACCGGGGATACAAATATGGAAAATATAGGCAGTATCTGTTTAAGAAGCCTACAACTTAATGTGAGAAGATGACATATAAACAGAAGCTAAAAGTATGGGGGTGGGAGAGTGGCTAGAAGATATCCAATTTGGGGCATGGTAGGGAAGTCAGAGAAATCTGAAAGTAGTGCATCCTAGTGGGAAATGAAAGGGCAACTTGCCACTTGCCTTTCTACATTTCATTAGATCTTTTGCCAAAGGAAACCCCATCACAGGCATAGGATTCCTTGCGAGGTTATGAGTTCTCGGCTTGTGTACACCTAGGGGGAAATGAAATCTCTCCTGACAGCTCAGAGAATCTTCTTTGCATTTCAAATCTGTCATAAAGAACAGGCCTGCAGGGCAGGGATTGCCCATTTTGGTATATTAAATGAATTCCTGCTCAGTAGCCCATTAAAAGGCTTTTTGTCACCACAAATTACATACCTCTGAGTTATCATGGACATTAGAAAGCAGTGGGTATGTGTGTGTGGACTCTTTTTTCACATATCCCTGGAGGGAACCTACTTAAAACTTCTATGAATTTTACCAGATTGCCTACTGAACATGCTTAATGAGGAGGGGGTGGCATAAGAGGGCTATAGCAGACTTCTATTTTCCTCTGCTGCAAGCTGCAATTGCCTTTGGGCAGGGAGAAGACTGAGAAATTTCTGCTACAATTTGTTGGAAGTTCAGGCAAGCATAAACCTTGGAAAGTGTGCCAAATGAGAAGGAGCAAAGCTATTTTCTTTTTTTTTCTTTTCCAATTTTTTAACATTTTTATTTAAAGTTTTGCATTCTAAATCCTATCTCTTCTTTCCTCTGTCCCGGAGATGGTAAGCAATAGGATAGAGGTTATACATGTGCAATTATGTAAAACATTTCCATATTAGTCATTTTGTACAAGAAGATTCAAATAAAAGAAAAAATGAAAGAAAGTGAAAAATAGCATGCTTCAGTATGTATTCAATCAATATTAGTTCTTTCTCTGGAGGCAGATAATATGCTTCATTATTAGCTCTTCAGGATTGTCTTAGGTCATTGTATTACTGAGAATTAGCTAAGTCATTAATAGTTGTTCATCAAACAATATTGCTGTTACTGTGTACAACGTTCTTCTGGTTCTGTTCTCTTCACTATGTATCAGTTCATGTAAGTCTTTCCAGAGTTTTACTGAGGGGCAGCTAGGTGGCGCAGTGTATAGAGCACTGGCCCTGAAGTCAGGAGGACCTGAGTTCAAATTTGGCCTCAAACCAAACACTTGACACATGCTAGCTGTGTGACCTTGGGCAAGTCACTTAACCCCAATTGCCTAACCCCCCCCAAAAAATGAAAGCAGAGTTTTCCTGAAATCATCTTGCTTGTCATTTCTTATAGCACAATAATATTCCATTGCAATCATATACCACAGCTTGTTTTTGCCATTTCCCAGTTGATGAATATCCCTTCGATTTCCAAATCTTGGCCACCACCAAAAAAACCCCCCAAAAAACTGCTACACATATTTTTGTACAAATAGGTCCTTTCTCGTTTTTTGGATGTCTTTGGGATATAGACCTAGCAGTGGTATTGCTGGATTCAGAGGGTATGCACAGTTTTATAGCCCTTTGGGCATAGTTCCAAATTGCTTCCCAGAATGGTTGGATCAGTCCACAACTCCACCAACAGTTTGTGTCCCAGTTTTACCACATCTCCTCCAACATCCAACATTTTCTTTGCAAAGCTATTTTCAAAGGTCTTCCTCTATAGACCAGGGCTTCTTAAACTTTTTTCCACTCATGATTCCTTTTCTTCTGAGAAATTTTTCTGTGACCCTGGGTACTTAGGTATATAAAATAAGTATACAAATCAAGCATTTATTGATAATAAATTATAAAGACATTTATTTTTAAAACAATTCTTTGGTATACATATAATTTTACCATTTATTAAAGACAAAAGCAAACTTGCATATTAATAAGATGGATGTGCTTATTTATTTTACATAAAGAATTAAATCTTGGCAGAATATTTGATACTGCAGGACTTAAGAACATCTTCAACGTTTTTCAGAGTTGATTGATATTTTGATTTTATAATCATCAGTGCTGTGTTCAGTGAAGTTGCACAATATAACATGGGCAAGCACCGCCAGAAACACCTTGGCTTCATTATGCATTTGATTTTGAATTAACTTTTGGTCCTTGTGCGTTCAGAAACCTTTTACTGTTGCCAAATTTTTCACAACTCCCACATTTACTTATGGTACCTCACATGGGATCATGACCCACAGTTTAAGAAGCACTGCAGAAGAGGAGTTTCTTTGATAAGATTCTGTCCTCCCTGACTCACAATCATCAATCATGTTTGAGACAGTTCCATGCCACTGAGTATCTCAAAGTGGTTTTAATTTGCATTTCTCTAATCAATAATTGAGAGCATTTTTTCATATGATTAAATACAGTTTTAATTTCTTCATCAAAAAACTGTCTGTTAATATCCTTTGATCATTTGTCAATTGGGGAATGACTCATTCTTATAAATTTGACAAAGTTCTCTCTATATGAGGTATGAGACCTTTATCTGAGAAACTATGTATAAAAATCCCCCCCCATTTTCTGCTTTCCTTCTAATTTTCGCTACACTGATTTTATTTGTACAACCTTTTTTAAATTTAACGTAATCAAAGTTATCCATTTTACACCTTACAATGCTCCTTATGTCTTATTTATTCACAAATTGTTCTCCTATCCTTTCATCAAGAATGCTTGAAATTCCTCTATTTTGTTAAATGTTAATTCCACCCCCCCCACCCAAGGATTATACTCAGTTTTGTTGGGTAGGTTATTCTTGGTTGTAATTCTAGCTTCTTTGACTTCTGAAATGTCATATTCCAAGATCTCTGCTCCTTTAAGTTGGTAGTTCATAAATATGTGATGATGACTGTGGCTCTAGGATATTCAAATGATTTCTCTGTGGTTGCTTTTAGTATTTTCTCTTTGACCTAGTTGCTCTGCAATTTGGCTATAATATTCCTGGGAATTTTCATTTTGGATTCTCAGGAGTTGATTGATGGATTCTTTCAATTTTTGTTTTACTCCTTGCTTCTAGGATATTGTGGCAGTTTGACTTTATGATTTCTTGAAATATGATGTTTAAGCTTTTTCTTTTCATCATGGTTTTTGGGCAGTCCAATAATTCTCAAATTATCTAGGCTTAAGAAAGTAATGGAGAAAATATTAATAATGTAGACTAAATTTAAATTTGTTTTGCTTACTTTTTCCCCCGGGAGAGCTGGTTGTTAAACTTTTGCTCGCATACTCTTAGAAACACATATAATACATATTACTTCCCTCATAAAATCATAGGATCATTGTTCCAGAGATCAATAGACCTTGCATGCCATCCTCCCACCCCTCATCTTACTGCTGAGGAAACTGAGGCATAGATCAGTTAAGTGATCTGCCCAAGGCCACATAGATACTAAATATCTCAGGAAGCATTGGAACTCAGGTTATCCTGACTTCAGGTCTAGCATGTTATCCACTGTGCCTCTTAGCATATAAGCTCCTTTTTGTCCATCTCCAATATTGTGGCTGGAATTTTGTAAATGTTTCAGAAATGCTTGTTGACTGATTACATGTGTTGTGGAAATTTCTCCTCCAGTAAGGGTTAGACTAAATGGTCCTTGAAATCAATTCAAATGAAGATAGTCTATCATTCTATGTGGTGAAGGGAATACATGAACCTATTTCATGGAATCATAGGATGCCAGAACTGAAGAGGATCTTGAATCTAGGCTAGCCCTTTCATTTTATTTGCCTTTTTATTTTTTTGTTCTGTTTTCTTTTGCTTTATCTCACCTTCATTTCTGAGCATATATTTCCCTCATCTCTTATCCATTGAGCCATCTCTTGGGCAAAGAAAAAAAGAAAAAGGAAAAAAAGCCTAGCAAAACTCATTATGTCCTATGGTACATATGATATTCTACACCCATATTTTCCCACCTCTGCAAAAAAAAAGATGGTGGTACATTTCTTCAACTCTTCTTTTGTGCCAAACTTCATTGTTATAATTACAGAGCATTCAGTTTCATTATTTCCTTCTTTCCGTTTATATAATTGTAGTTAGTGTGTGTATTGTTCTGCGGGTTCAGCTTAATTTACACCTCATTAGTTCCTCTAAGTCTTCCCAAGCTTATATGAATTTATTGTTGTCTTATTTTATTAGAAAGGCAGTGGGCTGTAGTGGCTAAAGAACTAGCTTCTAAACTAGGAAGATCTGTATTCAAGTCCCTTCTTTGACACATCCTGGCTATGAGACTCTAGGGAACTCCCTTCATCTTTCCATGCTCTGGCCAGCTCTCTCATTCTATAAGCTGCAAGACTTACTGAACTTGTTGAGCTCAATAAAGTGTCCCCAGAGTAGTTGCCTTTTCATTTTCTAAATGAGGAACATGAGACTTAGGAAGATTAATAGATTTGCTTAGCTAGGAAGTGGTAGAACCAGAAGGAGAAGCAAAATGCCTGCTGAAGAATCCTGTGCTTTTTCCATGACATTACATTATCATTGGTGCAGGCAGAAAGATGAGCAATTGACTTCATTCACTGAATGTTTGGAAAGTCTTACTGTGAATCTATCCATTCTTTGGAGTGGTTGTCTGGGATACAGGTGCCTAAACCCATGTTTCATAGCCACAAAGAGAGGCCTGACTTCCTGGTGAGGAGCAACTTTAGGGCTCCCTTCATGTCATTGTTCCTTAGGCTGTAGATAAAAGGGTTCAGCATGGGAGTGACCACCGTGTACATCACAGCTACTGCTGTGTCCTTTTGTGCTGTGTGGTTGGATGTGGGGCTGAAGTACACTCCGATGATTGTCCCATAGAAGAGACAGACCACAGTGAGGTGGGAGCCACAGGTGGAGAAGGCTTTCCTCTTTCCACTGACAGATGGGATCCTCAGCACGGCCACGAAAATGTGAATGTAGGAAATCAGGATGCCAATGAAAGGCATAACAGCTGTCAGTCCTCCCACTGTGTAGATCAGCAAATCATTGATGAAGGTGTCTGAGCAGGCCAGCTTTATCAGGGCACTGAGATCACAGAAGAAGTGATGGATTTCATTGTGGCCACAGAATGAAAGTCTGTTCAGGGACGTAGTGTGTATTAGGGAATTAACACAGGTCCACATCCAGGACACTGCTACTAAAAACACACAGACCTTTGGAGTTATGATCATGCTATAGTGTAGTGGGGCACAGATAGCCACATAGCGGTCATAGGCCATGGAGCCAAGGAGGACACTGTCTGTCCCTATGAGCCAACTGAAGAAGAACGTTTGCGTCAGGCACCTGCTGTAAGGAATCGCTTTGTTCTTAGATATGTGACTTACTAACATCTTGGGGATGGTAGTGGATGTGAAGCAGATGTCAACCAGGGACAAGTTGCTCAGGAAGAAGTACATGGGAGTATGAAGGCGAGCGTCAATTTTAATGGCCAGAATGATGAGCAGGTTCCCTAGCACTGTGATCAGGTACATAAGCATAAAAAAGAAGAACAAGAGCGTCTCCTGCTCTGGCTCATTTGAAAGGCCCAGGAGGATGAACTCAGAGACTTCAGAGTGATTTCCCTGTTCCATGGGTCTGTTGGGAAGTGCATATGGAAAAGAGACAACACATAAATTTTAAAAAGTCCACTCAAAGTTGTTCTGAATGGTTTTACAGGAATAAAATTAGTGAAGACAGAATTGGAAGATAAATGAGATAGTGGGAAAAGAAAATATCACTCTCAACAGCCTGAAATTCAAAATTTACAGGAAATAGAGAAGAGATGTATAGATAAAGGGCCAAACGATGAAAACAAATATTTTTTCTGAGCAAGGGTTGCGAAGTATAAATAACCAAATGAAAACATGCTCCAAATCACCAGGAGTAATAGAAATATAAATTAAAAGAACTCTGAGGTTTTTCTTCCCTTCCTTATAATTGGGAAAGATAATAAAAAATACAAATGATCAGTGCTGGTGGGGTTGTGGTAAGACAGGTATGCTGATGCACAATTGTTAGAGCTGTGAAGTGATATAAATATTTTGTTTTTCAATTTGTAATTGAGCAAGAAAAGTAAAAAACTGTCCATATCCTTTATCCTGGAGGTCCTAATACATGTATATATGTGTATAGTGGGTCAAAGGTGCCAATAAAAGTCCGATAGATAACCAATACCTTTAGTAATAGTGATAGTACCTTTTGTGGCAGCAAATACCTGAAATGAAAGGTAATGCTAATTGAAGTTGAAACAGACACTCTATAAAAATGTATGGAATATTATTATGTAATATAAAATGACAAATATACAGAATCCTGAAAAAAGTCAAATGGTTTGTATGAATTAATATGGAGAGAAAAGAGCAGAACCAAGTAAATAATATCTACAATGACTATGGCACGAATGAAAAGATCACTAAAAAAGAAGTTCAACTTGAGTAATGGAAAAAAAAAAGAAGTTTCCAGAGAAGAGATAATGAAGTAGACTAACCACTTACCTCATCCCAGAGACATCAAATCTATCAACCTGTATTTGTTAAGTGTTTGCCAAGTTACAGGCACTGTGTTAAGTTTTGGGGACAGAAAGAAAGGCAAAAAACCCCCCCAAACCCAACCCAAAACATAGTACCTGACCAAAGGAATTCACATACACACAACTATGTAGAAAAAAAATAAATGGAGGATAAATTAGAGTTATCTCGTAGGGAATGGACTAGGATTTAGGGGGATTAGGACAGACTAAGTGAGATTTCAGCTAAGATTTGAATAAAGTAAGGGAAGAGAGGAGGCAGGGGTTAGGCGGTAGAGCAGGGGTAGCTTAGGGACAGGCAATGAAAAGGCATGGAGTCAGGAGACTGTATTCTCCCTAACAGCTCATGTCCCTGTTCCTAGTCCCCTGTCACTAATGGTGGCAAAGCTGTGAAGAGCATTAAATGCCAAATGGAGGAGCTTAGATTTGATCCAGAGGGTGATGGAGAACTACTGGACCTCATTGGGGGAGCACAGTGGGGATGGTATAAATTAGATAATGGAATATATGTCTAATATCTAAGGACCAGCCTATTTGAGTTTAGAGAGACTCTTCACCCATTTGGACACAGGATGCTGATAAAATTTTTTTTTGACCATATCAACTCTCAAAGACTGTCTCTGAAGTTATGGAGGGATTATAATGTAAGTGGCGGGAGTGTTACACACATGAAATTACAGATCTTTAAAATATTGTGGCTTAATTTAGCATTGGGACTTTTGATCCATCCTATGATGGGGAAAGGTCTAGGCTATGATAGACAAGATAGAAAAACAGACATGCTGGGATATGTAAATCATTTAGTCATTTTTACTCCAATTCAAGAGCGAGTCAAGACATCACCCTGTGATGTCATTGGTCCTCTTTGAAAATGAAGGACGAATAATAACAACAGTAGCTGACACCTCAGACTTACCTGATAAAATGTTGGACGATGTAAGCGAAGCTGCCACGTGAGCAAGTTTATGCTAATATGATGTAAGATGCCTCCTTTTTATTGAGGGTCCAAAATAAATGGGCACTCCCCACTCATTGTAAGGTTCAAAATCAAAGGATCTCTGTGATGCCATCTGAGAACATCTACCCCATCTAGGAATCCCTTTGGGAACGTGTACCACAAATGCAGTCAGTGATGCTATATTGGATGATATGCAATCTAGACCTAGTAGACCTAGACCTAGTAGGTTAAGCGTCTTGCCTAGGGTCACACAGCTAGTAAGTGTCTGAGGTCAGATCTTGACTCTGGAAGATGAGTCCTCCTGATTCCAGTCCTAGAACCCTGGTAGAAATTAAATACAATGAATATTTACATTTTACCCTCTGCCTCTTTTCATATTAACAACGGTATGGTCCCTAAGAATGTCCTTTGCCTTTTAAACAGAACAACTAGAAAGAATGACAAGAAATGATGGACTCTTCCTCATGGAGCCAATATCAAACCTTTGTATCTCCTCTACAAGAGGGGGGTTGTAAACTCACTCTTGCTCACTGTAGAAAGAGCTGGTGGCACAGTGGGTAAAGCATTGGGCCTGTAATCAGGAACAGCTCAGTTCAAATCTGACCTCAGACATTTACTAGCTGTATGATCTCAGGCAGGTCACTTTGCCCCTATTTGCCTCAGTTTCTTCAACTGTAAAATGCAGATAATAATAGCATCTACTTTACAGGGTTGTTGAGAGGATCAAAAGAGATATCTGTAGAAAAGTGCTTAGGACTGTGCTTGGTACATAGTAGGTGATATATAAATGCTTATTCACTTCTCTTTTAGTATTGGCTATCAGACATATGGTTCATGGATTAAAGTTACTTGTTTCACTGGACCAAAAATGGTTTTCTCACCACCTCCTCAGAGATATGAATAGAATTAAAATGTGACATCTCCCTAGTCCTCCCCGCCCTAACTTTAGTCAGAGAACCTTGCTCCATTCTGAATGTTCCTACGGAGGGGCAGTTTGACAAGGAAGTCTCACTTACGTGTAACATATGTACCCAGCTCTGTGTAGTCTTTTATCAGTTGTCTACAAAGATAGGGTGGAGGGCAACCAACAGAGTTTTAGCCCCCTGGCTCAATAATAGTTTTTTAGCTCAAGAGGTGGCAGAACAACTTTTAAATAAATTTATTGTCATTCAGTCTTTTCAGTCGTGTCTGACACTTTGTGGCCTCATTTGGGGTTTTCTTGGCAAAGATACCAGAGTGGTTTGCCATTGAAGGAAATGACAAAGGATCCAGCTCATTTTACAGATGAGGAAACTGAGGCAAACTGGGTTAAGTGTCTTGCCTAGGGTCACACAGCTAGTAAGTGTCTGAGGTCAGATTTTGACTCAGGAAGATGGGTCCTCCTCATTCCGGTCCTAGAGCTTTATGCGCTATGGCAACACTTAGTTGCCCCACTTTTAAATAAAGGCATCATCAGTTTTATAAAGAGTAGCCAGTTGATAAACCAGATCAGGGTAAGATCCATTCTATCACCTCTATCACTTCTCTCACTTTACCCAAGAATTATTTGCCAGGTGTGCACCCTGGAGTTTTATTCTCAGAGTCACCAAATAAAATATTCCAATATGTGCTTTGTCACTATAACCATCATCTGAATTAAGCTATCATCAGAAGGCATGACACTATTTTAAGTAGATCAGTGAAGATGATAAAAGTACCAGATACCATCAATGTGTGGGTGAACCAAAGTGTTCTTGGATTAGAAGAGTCACTTCAACTGGGCCTTGTAATTTTCAACTATAAGAACTTATGTGCCACAGACATTAATGAGACTTGCTTTTTAAAACAAATGTTCCACCTTGTCATCAGGCAGAACTGGCAAAATAGCAGAATATCAAATAGTGTGCCAGCATCTGTCCCTTAAGGGATATGGAGCACACGGTGACACCAGGATTGTGGAAGTTTGGGAGGTTGGGACCCAGATAATGAGTCTATGCTGTCCAGACTAATACCCAGGCCAAGGTCTGGAGGAGAAAATTAATGGGGTGGGACTCAGTTAGGTGAAGCAGGGACATATACAACTAACACATCACAGGAATAAGACAGTATGTGGGCTGAATGTATATGAATGAAAATAAACTCTTTACTATTTATGATGGCAGGGAATAACCATTTTGATTTCTTCTTTAAATAGAGAAAGTAGTACCTGTTAACCTCATGGATATTGTAGTTATTGTTTTTACATGTTATTGTTATTATTAGAAAACTGATATTGACTAATGACATATTAATACATATATTTTTATATTTTGTTCACTTTTTAATTTTATTTAAACAGAATGTGAATTTATGAGTAGAATGATTATAATATAGAGACTGTAATATATTTAAAAATGTTACTTGAATAAAGTATCTACCAAGTCACACACCAGAGAGAGTAGTAAATATGAGACAAGAGGAATAAGAACAGCAGAGAGGGCCAGTAATTCATAGGAGAGAATAGCCAAGAAGGGATCCGGTAGTTAAATCTCTGGCCTCAGGAAATTACATAAAGTCTGGTTAATAAACAAGTTGAACTGGAGATCCTTATGCTAGGATGCAAATCTGAAATCAGAAGTATCACTGAAACTTGGTTAGAGGAGACTCATGGCTGAAATACAGCTTTGAAAAGAAATGCCTTACTCGAGAGAATACACAAAGGAGTGGTGGTGTAACCCAACATGTTCAGACAATATACTTGTGTGATGAAATTGAAGAGCGTTTGGATAAGTTGTTGACTTGTTGTGACAGGATCTCATAGCTACAAGGAAACTCAGAGGTCATATAGAATGAGCCTCATTTGAGCAGAAACTCCCTCTGTGATCTTCTCAGAAGTGATCATGATACCTCCACTTAAAGGCCACCAGAGGTGAGGAACTCACCATATGCTAAGGAAGCAACTACACTGTACTTTCATCTAGCTCACACATCTCCTTGGTGTTAAGTATTAATAGCATGAGAGATTTTTTTTACAAATGTTTTGCTAAAATCTGGGTGCATTATGTCTACAGCTGTTGCTGCTAGGTGGTGTAGTGGAGAGAGTGCTGGGTTCAGAGTCCAGAATATCTGAGTTCAAATTTGTCTCAGAGACTTAGTAGTTGTGTGATTTTGAGTAAGTTACCTGAACCCTGTTTGCCTCAGTTTCCTCATTTGTAAGTGGTGATAATAATAGCACCTACCTCCCAGAGCTCTTGTGAGGATTAAATGAGAAAATAATTGTGAAGTGCTTAGCATAGTACTTGGCACATGGTAAGCACTACCTGTTGTTAATGTATGTTATTGATGTAAATGCTACCTAATACTGTTATTATCTACAGACTTACTACTTCTAGAAAAAATTAAATGGGTTTAGTTTGATACAAGCTGTTTCCTTTCCTAAATTATCATAAATCATCTCTTTAACTATGCCTTCAAGACTTTGTCCAGGAATCAAAGTCAAGGTCAACATCATATAGTATTTGGAGTCTCCCCTTTTCCTTCATTTGACAAGCAAGAGAGTATTTTTCTTTATCAAGTCCTGTGGAAATTTTCTCTTTTTCCATGATCTATCAAAGATCACTGTCAGTAGCTCAGCAGTCACATCATCTAGGACTTTCAGGACCCAGGGATATAAATTCATCCAAGGCCTCGTCATGTAAATTCATGATGTAATTAATTCAGGATGTAAATTCATCCTGGTCACTGGAATTCATTGCAGGAAGTTGAGTGCTCCCTTACCATCCTCTCACTTACGTTGTCTTTCAACTGCACATTAAAGATGTTTGTTCGAGCCTTTTGAACTACTCTTTGTCTAAAGATCATTCAACTTGGCAGAGAAAACAAAAACAAAATAATAATTCATGAATCTTTCCTTTGCTGGAATGTCTGGAATGATGTCTTTCCTCATTTCTGCATCCTGGTTTCCTGGCTTCCTTTATGCCTTAACTGAAATCCCTTCTACTACAGGAAGCCTTTCCCAGCCCTTCTTAATTCTAGTGCTTTCCCCCGCTTATTTCTAATTTATCTTGTATATATTTTGTTTGTCCATAGTTGCTTGCATGTTATCTCTCCCATTAGATTGTAAGCTCCTTGAGGGCAGGGACTATCATTTTGCTTCTTTTTGCAAATATCATCAGTGCTTAACACAGTGTTTGGCTCATAGTGGGAGCTTAATAAATGTTTATTGCCTGACTCTCAAATTTTCATTTCCATCATTCAAGTCCCCCTGACTGGGGTCTCCATCTATCCCTTCTTCCTCTTTTTCCTAAAAGACCTCCAAAAGTTATTTTTTTTCCTAATTAGACTTCACCATGTCAACTGTAAGGTCCAAGACTCCTGAAAAAAATTATTATGGAATTGGGATCTACATTTGTATCCATTATGCTCTTGTTTCCATCTCCTGAGCAGATCTTTTCAAAATCTAAGGTGGTCAGTGCTTTCCCTTTGCATCTTTTTTGTTCTCTTCAGACAGCTACCTCTTCTCTTCCTCATTAGAACTGTTCATATCTCAAGACTTTCATTTTACAGAGCTTCCCATTCCTCTTTTCCCTATAGCACTTTATGACATTGCTCCCAAACCATTCTATTTCTTAACCTTTTGAAATCTCCTCTCCCAAGATGTTTCAGACAATGCCAACATTTCCTGTCCTTCAGAGTATAGCACAACCCATTCTATGCATCAGCAGGCATTTATCACAAAATTTATGTTGTTGTGGTTACATCTTCCAAGGTTCCCATCATTTCTACCTCAGCAACCACTTATTCCTTTTTTGGTTATAATTAGGTTCAGAACTGTAATCTATCCCCTCTCCCCACCTTATGTTTTCCTCCACAATTTGAGAAAACAATCACTATCACAGTAGATAAAAAATGCATCAGCTATTGTGCTTTGGGCAGAAAAAGAATATTCTTTGGTCCAGCACATGTCTCAATAATTACTACCTTTTCATAGCCATCCACCAGACTAGTGATCAGTTTCCCAAACTATTCTTTTCTTCTGGACAAGTGACCTATAGTATGCAACTATAGCATTGTGTCTCTCTTTCTCTCTCCACTGATTCTCAACTAAGTCAAAGCAAGTCAAGTGAAGACAAGCATTTATTAAATGTCTGCTCTGTGGCAGGTCCTATTCTATGTATTGGGGATTCAAGGAAAGACTCTCAGAGATCTCACAGTCTAATGGGGAAGTAATATTTAAACAATTATGTTCAAACAAGATAGATACAGGATAAATTAAAGACAGTCTCAGAAAGAAGGCATTAAGATTAAGGTGGATGAAAAAAAGCTTCTTGCTGAAGGTGTGAATTTGCCTGAGACTAGTAGCCTTTGAATAGGGTCAAAGGCAGAGAGTGATGGGAATAATCCGAGGGAGAAGTTTGGCAAGGCATGATCTTCCATAGGATAAGGTGGCAAGGATTTGCCAATAGAAGAGGAGAACATAGAGTTGAGATCGCCTGATAATGTATGAGAATATAGTAGAGGGGATTTTCTGTTCAGATGTCAGGAGTTGATATTATATGGTCTCTAGGAGCCCTTCCAACTCTGACATTTTGTTATACTGATTCAATAAAATGTGACACCCAGGAGAGATATCTGGAAGACCTGAGTTCAAATCCAGCCTCAGATATTTACTAGCTTGTGACTCTAGAAAAGTCACTTATCCTCTCTCTGCCTCAGTTTCTTTAACTATAAAATGGGGATAATAATACTATCTACTTCTCAGGGTTGTTGTGAGGATCAAATGAAATAATATTTGTAAAGTACTTAACGCCTAGCATACAGTAGGTCCTTCCTTCCTCCTTCCCTCCTTCATTCTTTCCTTCTTCCCTTCTTCCCTTTGTCCCTCCCTCCCTCCCTTCTTTCCTTTCTTCCAAATATGGTTTAACCATGATAGAAGGCAGTTCTTTGTCTTCTGTTGCTCAGGAATTAATGCCTAAGCTTTTTGTGGGTTGTGACTCATGGTTGATTCACATTAATCAAGGAATACATTAAAACCCTGATATATTTTTAAGATGAACAGTTGTTAGGACGTTCTAGTGCAATTGATTTTTTGAAACCAATTATTGGATTTTATATTTATCCCTAGTAATTTCCACTTAGATTCTATATTGTTAAAGGCTTTTAGCATTCAGATTTTGTTATCAGTTTCAATGATAGTCTGCTAAAACTTCTTGCCATTCACAAATTTGAAAAACATACCATTTATGGTTTTACTCAGGCCATTAACAAAAAAAATTTAAAAAACAGGATCAAGGAAAGAGCATTATCAGGTATACTGTAGAGAGGATTCTGCTTAAGGAATGGATTAGACTACATGGGAAGTTTCCTCCACCTCTGAGCTTAAATCAAAAGGGAGGAAGTTGATTCCCTTAGACTAATTACCCCTTGTGGGGATATTGGAGTGTGGCAACCAGAAAATGACAACTTTCTTAACTCTGTTAGGAAATTGGATTCCCCTCTAAATCTTAAGTTTAGGAAAATGGGCAAAGAAATGTATGGCCAAAAGATTATTAGAATGAGATTCAGGGCATTTGTAACTGATGTGTAAAAAAGTTGAACAAGTTGGCCTCTAAGGTCCCTTCCATATTTGATATTTTATTATATATTTCTCAACTTGAGTGCTAATATTCTGTTTTGTGCTCTACAGTCCTTCCCAACTCCAATGCCTGTTTTTTATGTTCTAAGTGTTAGACTATTCCATATTCTCAGATCCTTTGCATCTCTAACTTCTTTGTTTGCTCTAAGCTCTCCCCCAGCTCTCAATACTCTGACCTTGAAATAATCCAGTTATGATAACTTTCCTCTTATTTTAAGATAAGGTAACTAAGGGCCTGAGAGGTTAAGTTCTGTGTCACAGGTCATATGATGGTTAAGCTAAGTCTTGAATTCATATGTTTAGATTTCCAGACTGACATTGGTTTTTATGACAATTTAGCATTGTTCCCTACTTTCTCTGCTACTTTTGGTTCCTCTCCCCTGGATGAGGAAAAGGGATAGCATGACTTTGCATTTGAGAAATCATTGCAATAGCAATGGAAAGAGGAATAGTTAGCAATGAGGGGTTGGGACCAGATGACTAATAAAGCTCCTTCTGGCTCCAGATCTGTAATCCTGTGATAATATGTCATAGGAGAACATTGGACACCAGGAAGACATGTATTCTATATCTGAAGGTCTCTCTCAGTGCTAACATCTTCTGTTCTATATTCTATATACATAGTTAGCAGTTAGCAACAGGAAATTGCAATAGCAAGAGACAAAGGATTTGTTTCCTGTTTCAATGATGTACTTACTCTTCCTCATCTATACAACTTTCAGTCTCCTGTCCCCATGTCTTTATAGTGAACTCATACCTGGAATTCTCTGCTTCCTCATCCAGGTCTCCTTCACAACTCAGCTGGCATATCTCTTTACATGAAACCTTTCCTGATGCCTCTAGAAACCTGAATTCTACTCTCCTCCTCTCCTAAATGCCTTGTATTAATTTCGCAATTAATCTGGAGATGTTTACATATGTATATGTTGTCTCTCCAGTTAGAATGTAAACTCCTTGAGGGCAGGGACTTTTTGATGTTTATTTTTTGTATCTCAAATGCATAGTAATTGCTTAATAAATAATAATTGATTCTAAGACCCCTCAGATAATGTTCTGTGATCTAGAGTTCCTAGCCTGTTAGGTCTAACATTCTGTGTATTATGTTTTAACATCCCTTCCAAAACAAACGTTCTAGGATTATGGTAGAGCCTTTTGGATTCTGACATTATATCTCCTATATTCCAAGTTCCCTCCTCATTCGAACATTTTATGTTCTAAAATCTTTTCCAGAACTATTCATCTCTGACATTTGATGTTTTAAATTCCTTTGGATCTTGAATGTCTTATGTAGTCTAAGATCTCTAGTACTGTTTATAATCTTTGTCCTTTTAAGTTATGATATTATGTCCTATGTTCTATGGCTCCTTCTAGCTCTGAATTTCTACATTCCCAAGTTCCTTTCATCAAAAGTTTCTCAGAGACTCCTTCACAACATGACTTTGTATGAGATTTTCCCTTTGAAATGAAGAGAAAGTGATGTCTACAGATGCACTTACTTGGGTATTTGGTCTAGCTTTTCTGTTCAGTTTCTGAGGACCCCAGCTCTGTTGCCTTTCCTATTCTCCTTTTCACAGGAGTCTTGTCCAAGCTGTGGGTCCTTCTAGGAGAAAGAGGGCTTGAGACTTCAGCTGACATAGTGTGCATGAGAGCAGGCATCTGTTGTGTCCCCTAGGAGGAGTGTAGGGGGTTATTTTCAGAGCTTTTACAAGGATTCCCTGGACCCTGAGTCATAATTCCCTGAGCCCCTTGTTAGAGAGAAACACCACTATTTGCCTATTCTTCACTCTAATCCCTTAGGACCAAGCACACTTTTGGATAGTACTTGGCCTAAGTTTTTCAATTTATTTTTTACAACAAAGTGCTTCCAGTAATGTGGAAAGCATCATGTGTTTCTGATTATCCTGCAAGGAAGGGATGTTAGATCTTTTTTTTTTTTTTTTTGGTTAAGGAATGGGGTTAAGTGACTTGCCCAAGGTCACATAGCTAGTAAGTGTCTGAGGTCAGATTTGAACTCAGGTCCTCCTGAGTCGAGGGCTGGTGCTCTATCCACTGTGCTACCTAGCTGCCCCTTGAGGCCGAATTTGAACTCAGGTCTTCCTGACTCCAGGGCCAGTGCTCTATCTACCGTGTCATCTGGCTGCCCTGCCCTTAGACCTTGAAGCATAGAACATCAGAGTTGGAAGGGGTCTTAGAATATAGAACAGACAGTATTAGCACTGAGAGGGACCTTCAGACATAGAATACATGTCTTCCTGGTGTGTTCTCATATGACGCATTACCACAGGATTACAAATCTGGAGCCAGAAGGAGCCCTATTAGTCATCTGGTCCCAAGCCCTCATTTTATTTTATTTATTTAGTTATTTATTTTAATATCTGAGGATGACCTTTAATTGTATATGCAAATTGGCATAGCATGTACAACACGAGCTATCTTTAGGTTGTCCAGGGTCCAGTAAAATGGTGGTCACTGATGGTCAGTATAATCATTGAAGTGAGATCCATAAATATAACTTCGTCCAACTTGATGAAGCCGATGTCCTTGGCATACTGCCGGAAGAACTGGCGGCACATGCCCAGGCTGTACTTGCAGATCAGGCCATGCCAGTTCGAACAGACACGGCACGACTAAGACCCCTGGCCGAATTTTCGAGGGTGGCTCCTGTAGAGCTGCTGGTAACCCATGGCGCCACTAGCAAAGACACAAGACAAAAGCCCAACCCCTCATTTTATACATGAGGAAATAGGAACAGACAGGTTAAGAGACTTCTGTCAATCTCACATGTATAGGAAGCAACAGAGCTAATACTCAAACCCAAGTCCTCTGACCCCAAATCCAGTACTCTTAGAATTCCTATTAGAGTGCAAAGAAAATGAAGATAGCACCAATGAATGTCCTTTGCCCATAGGCCTACACAACATCAGTCACATGGATGTTTGGGGTTGCTCCTGCATATTGCTGGTCCCTCTTGGTCTCCTTTCATGATCCTTGCAGCATTGATTTCCTTGCAGTTCGTGCCTCTAGCAACGCTCGGAAATTGTGTACTCTGCTATGGATCTTTTTCACTGTCCTCCACTGATATTCCTGTGCTCCATGATTCTTGTCTTCCTAATCTCCCAGAAATTGGCAATATTTCCCCATTCTAGAGGATTAGAATCCCTTTATTTCTAGAATGGCTGGCAGATTGCATCATGACTTAGAATGAATCTCTTGCCATTGAACACCTCTTTTCTTGTTCTGGAGTTCCTCTGGTCCCTAGCTTCCTACACCAGAGTTCTCCAAAGGTCTAGCAAAACAATTATTCCTTTATAGGGGTTTGTGGAATATTCAGGAGGACTAGCACCTCTCATGTGATGTCTTGCTTAGCTCTTTTCAGGGCTACTTGTCCACCTTTGATGTCCACCTGGCATCCAGCTCTCACCTGTGGCTCCAAGAAGTTGTAGTATGCACAGCAGCCACCCTCTGGCAAACCATCTTGGCAGGTGAGCTAAACTTGTTTGAGGGTAACCAATAGACTTTAAAGCTGTTGGTAAGTTAGGGGCATGTCTACTCCAAGCATGTGAAGACTTTCCTTGGTGAAATGGGAGGATGATAACAACCTGTTCCAATGTCAGTGAAGGCAGCTGATGCAGGCACTGTGGAGTGCTTAGACAATGAAGATGCCAAGGTCATTCACCAGTCTTGTTGCCTTTTGTCTTGCCACTGGACTTCAATGACTCTGGAAGAGAGAGTAAGGCTGACAAGAGTGTAATGTTGCCTCACTTAAATCCAATTCATGAAGGAGTCAAGATGTCACCCATGCTGTCACTGTTCCTCTTCAAAATCGAAGGACAAACAACAACAATATTCCTTTACCTCTTACAAGTAAGTCTCCCTCCAATTCCATTTTGCTTTATGGTGACTTAAAAGTGTCAAATACTTTTTTCTTCAAAATCCAGAACGTGTCCCTCCTACCTGTGGTTTGCCATTTCCTTCTCCAGCTCATTTGACAAATGAGGAACTGAGGCAAACAGGGTGAAGTGACTTGTCCAAGGTCACACAGCTAGTAAGTATCTGAGGCTAGATTTGAACTCAGGAAGACTCATCTTACTGATTCCAAGCTCTATCCACTGTGCTACCTAGCTGCTCCAATGGAAGAGAATACAGAATGTCTAACCTGGAAGGAGCTTTAGAACAAGTAACAGATAAAGTTAGAACATATATCATAAAATGTCAGAAGAAAAAAAACCACAGATTACTTGAACTAAGCTCCTTCATTTGATATGCACCCTGCAACCCAGGCAGCTTCTGCTTACAAGAGATTCCAGATTCACAAGATGTCACATTCAATCCTAGGTGATCTGACTCCAAAACAAGGGGTCAGGCTTCTTTCTCTCTGATTCTACACTCTTTCCCCTGGAGAAATTTCTTGACAGTCTCAAAATTAAACTTAGCAAAGGCTCCTGTCTAGTGTTTTGCCACATGTGAGCAAAAAGCACCTTTTGAAAAGCTATTCAATGTATAATAATGATATTTAGTACAGTATAGTGCCTTTTCCCCCCTCCCCACTAAAACTGTGAAAGACCTCATGACCTCAGTGCATGATCAAATGGGAAAACATAAAACATATCAAATGGCTCATTTCATTCATTCATTATACTCCCCATAATTAGTAACGTTAACTTTGTGGCACTTCTGAATGCTTATTTTGCAGTCACCTCATATCTGCACCGTCCACGTAACTCAGAAAGTCCAGATGTCATGACCAACCCAAGGGATGACTTTTTTTTAAGTCCTTCAGTTATAGGATGATCCTACTGCTGGTGATCTTTTCCTCTGAGAAGTGTACTGTTTAAGAAGCATTCTCCCTCTAGGTAGCTGGTACCTGGCTCTGAAACTCTGTAATTAAAAAAGCCACCTAGATAGCACAACATGATGTTGGATATGAAATCAAGAAGACCTGAGTTTGAATTTCACCTCAGACCCTTTCTAACTGTGTGACCCTGGACAAGTCACTTTACTTTTCTCTGCCTCACTTTCCTCATCTATAAAATTAGGATAATGATGGTATCTATCTCACAGGGCTGTTATAAGGGTTAAATGAAATAACATAGGTAAAGGACTTTGCAAATTTTAAAGTACTGTTATAAGTATTAGCTATCTTTCCTTCCATCTTCCTCCCTCCCTCCCCTCTTTCTGTGTCCCTGTCTCCCCTTCCCATCCCTCCCCTTATTTCTCTCTTCCTCCCTCTCTCTCCCATGCCCCATCTCTGCCTGGTGACTCTTCCCTTTCAACCTGTCTGCTTCTTCTGCTGGTGACTCTGCAGCCACACTGTCAGCAGTTACCCTACTACTTAATTGCCCAGGAAGGGTACAATGCCACCTGCTTTTCTGTAGTTCGCCAGTTTGTGTGCCAAAGGAAACAGTACTATCACAAGCATAAGATTATTTGGGAAGATATGAGCTCTCAGCTTGTGTCTGCAAGGGGGGATGTGCACCCACTTCCCAACCTTCCTGATGGCTCAGAGACATATTCCTGCACATCATATCTGGGAGGAAGAACAAGCCTGAGTGGCAAGAATCACCCTTTTATTATCACCACTGAATTCCAACTTAGCAGCCCCTAAAAAAGGCTTTTCATCAGTATAAAATATAAACCTTTGCGTCATCAAGGACACCAGAAAGCAGTCAGAGGGTACTCTTTCTTTTAAGTGTGTGTGTGTGTGTGTGTGTGTGTGTGTTTGCATGTGTGTTAGAGGACCCTTCTGTCACATGTTCCTGGAAGACAACCCAGCTCAAGTGTTTGTGAACTTTACTAGACTGCATGCCCATCATGTTCCACAAGGGGGAGTGGTTGGCCTAAGGAGGCTCTCCAACAGACTTCTACTTGCTCTTGTTGTAAGCTACCATTGCCACTGGGCAGGGTGGAAGTGAGAAATTCCTGCCATACCTTTTTGGAAGTTCAAGGCAGAGAAAACTTTGGAAAATGTGCCGAAAGAGAAAGAGTAGAGCTATTTCCACAAGTCTTCCTCTATAGACTATGGAGAAGTTCCTTATCAAGATTCTGTGTCCCCCCTGCCTCACAATCATCAGTTGTGTTAGAGACAACCCACCCATTGGGGACCAATGAGGAGCTGCCTGTGTCGTCCCAGCAAAGTACATATTGTTCAGCAAGGAGACATAGTGCATATCCACTTCCACTAGTGGGGCCTAATCCAACAAACCATGGGCTCCCCAAGGGCTCATTCCTATTACATATAGAATAGGAAATTGTGGACTGGGGGCAAATCCCTTGCCCAACCCTGAATTACTCTCACCATTTGCTTCTTCCTCTACTACTCATGTAATGCTGAATGTTACTGGAGGTAGCTACCACCCTAGTGCAGGTCAGTCATAACAATATGTTGGACTATTATGATAACCACCATCATTTTGGCTTTCTGACTCACTTTCTTCCCCTCCAATCTATTGTCCACATGCCCGGCAAAGTGATAATCTCAAAACCCAGGTCTTACAATGTGTCTCTTTTGTTTAATTATTCTAATGGCTTCTTATTTCTTTTAGAATAAAATACATACCCCTTCACTTGGCTTTTAAAGCCCTTCACAACCTGACTCCAATCTACCTTTCTAGCCCTATTGTACATGATTGCCTTTCAGTCATTCTTCAATACACCCAAACTAACCTTTTTGCTGTTTCTCACATATCACTCTCTACCTCCCGTCTCTGTCACTTTACATAGAATGTCCCTCATTCTTCAAATGCATCAGCATACTCTCTAGTATAGGTGAGTCAATTCACAGCTCCACCAGTGAGCTCTTTGTCTACCATTCTTTCCATAACACCTCCAACACTGACTATTCACATATTTGTTATCATTTTCAATTTGCTAGGTGTGAGATGCAGCTTCAGATTTGTACTGATTTTCATTTCATTTCCTGTTTGTGACATAAAGCAATCTTTGATACGGTTGATTATAATTTGCAGTCTTTTTTTTTTTTAGTTTTAAGAACTGTTTGTTTAGAAATTCCCTTGTTGATGGGGATCTGCTTTGTTTTCAGATGACCTCCTTAAGGTATTTGCCCAGCTTTGGAAACTATGGGCCAAAGACACTTTAGTTACTTTATTTGCATGATTTTGAATTGCTTTCCAGAATGCTTCAACTAATTTATAGTTGTACTGGTAAGTCATGAGTGTTCCTTTATTTCCACAGTTATTTAAAAAAAATTAAAATTATTTTCCTTGAGCTTTTGAACCTTTTATACCTCTAAATGAGCTTTGTTATTATTTTGTCTAGCTCTAGCTATTAGGTGGCGCAGTGGATAAAGTCACAGGCCTAGAGTCAGGAAGACCTGAGTTCAAATGTGACCTCAGACATTTACAAATTGCGTGACCCTGGGCAAGTCACTTAACTTTTGTTTGCCTTAGTCCATTGGAGAAGGAAATGGCAAACCACTTCATTATCTTTGCCAAGAAAAGACCAAAGGGGGTCACAAAGGGTCAGGCATGATCGAAACAACTGAACAACAATGCAATGTACCACCTGAGTAGCTTGTTCTTTTATTTTATAAATAAGGAAACTTAAGACCTGGTTAGCTTAGGGTTACACATCCAGGAAATGGTAGAAGAACTAGAGCCATGTATTCTGACAACTGGTTCCATGCTCTATCCATCACATTGCATTGCCTCTTGGGCAGGTCAGGGGTGAACAGTTTGAATCTTACAATAAAGAAGACTCATTGAGAACCTTTGCAGTGTGAGAAAGCCCAGAAGGATGTCTCAAAGTCACAAAAAGAGGCCTGACTTCTTGGTGAAGAGCATCCTCAGGGCTCCTTTTATATCATTGCTCCTTAGGCTATAGATGAAAGGGTTAGCATGGGGGTGACCACTGTGTACATCACGGCTGCTGCTGTGTCCTGTTGTGCTGTGTGGCTGGAAGTCAGATTAAAGTACACTGCAATGATTGCCCCATAGAAGAGACAGACCACAGTGAGGTGGGAGCCACAGGTGGAGAAAGCTTTCCACTTCCCATGAACTGATGGGATCCTCAGCACGGCCACAAAAATGTGAATATAGGAGATCAGAATGCCAATGAATGGAATTAGAGCTATCAGTCCTGCCATTGTGTAGATCATCAAGTCATTGATGAAGGTGTCTGAGCAGGCCAATCTTATCACCACATTGAGGTCACAGAAGAAATGAGGGATTTCAGTGTGGCCACAGAATGAGAGTTGGGTCAGTAGAATAGCATGTGTCAGGGCATTAGCACAAGCCCCAAACCAGCACATTGCTACCAGAAGGACACAGACCCTTGGGGTCATGACCATGGTATAGTGTAATGGGGCACAGATAGCCACGTAGCGGTCATAGGCCATGGAGGCAAGGAGGATGCTATCTAATCCTGCAAACCAACTGAAGAAGAACACTTGTGCCAGGCAGCTGATGTAAAGAATTGCTTTGTTCCCAGATATGTAATTAACCAGTATTTTAGGGATAGTGGTGGAGGTGAAGCAGATATCCACCAGGGACAAGTTGGCAAGGAAGAAGTACATGGGGGTGTGCAGATGTGAGTCAGTCCTAATGGCCAGAATGATGAGCAAATTCCCCAGCCCTGTGATCAGATACATAAGCAGGAATACAAGGAACATCAGTCTCTTCTGCTCTGGTTGGTCTGAAAGGCCCAGGAGGATGAATTCAGAGACTCTTGAATGATTTTCCCGTTCCATGGGGCTGTTGGGAAACACATGTGGAAAGAATGAAATAAAACAGCCCATTCAAAGTTGATTGGAGTTTTTTTTTCATTAAAATCAGTGACGATCAAGTTAAAAGACATATAAGATAGTGAAAAAATATTTGCACTGAAGAAAATATCAAAGCTAATAGACTATGATGTAAAATATACAAGGAATCAAGAAAAGATGCCCAATGGAAGGGAAATTTACCAATTGATATGTGGCAAAAGGAGAAACAAACATATTTCAGAAGTGCAAATTATAAATAACCACATGAAATCATGCTCCAAATCACTGATAATAGAAACGTGAATGAAAAGAGTTCTTAGTTTTCCCTTCACCCTCTGAAAATTGGCAGGGATGACAAAAGATAAGAATGCTCCATCTTGGAAGTTCTGTGGGAAGATAGGCATGATTATGTCCTTTTGGCAGAGCTATCAAGTAACCCAAATATATTCATTTTCAATTTGGAATTGTTCAAGATATTTGACTAAACTATTCACATACTTTATTTCAGAGATCCCAATACTAGGCATATATCCCAAGGAAGGCAAAGGCAGCAATAAAAGTCTAGTAGATACTAAGAAATTCATAACACCTTCCTTTGTGATAGCAAATACTTGAAAACAAAGTATATAAATGACTATTGATCCTGGAAGGTTTTTTTATTATTTTGTCTTGCTCTATGAAGTATCCTCTTAATATTTTTTCTTAATTTTCTAGATAAGAAAATTAAGCACCAGGAATCATATGGCTAGGACATAGTAGTTGAAGAATTAGAACCAGGTATCCTGACAACTGTTTCTATGCTTTATCACATCAGACTACTTTGTGTATGGGTCAGGAGGTGAATAGAATGCATTTCAAACTAGAGAAAAGTCATTGGAAAAAATAGGGAGCTAATGGAATTCATTGACCACAAAGATGTCATAATGAGACCTACATTTTACAAAAAACTTACTTTAGATTTTAGATAAGAATAATAGATGAGTCATAAGTCTAGGTTTATAATTGGTTGATTTTATTTTTATTTGTTAAAATCCAGGGTTCAATCTGGAAAGGTGGGGTGAAAAATGACTCTAGTGGTTATGGAATGTGTGTCTAAAATTTATGAACCAGTCAATTTGAGTTGAGAGAGCCTCCTCACCAAATTGCACACAGGATGTTGTTTTTTAATCAGAGCACCACTCAATGAAGTTATAGAGGGATTGTAATCTACATTAGTGGAGGGAGCGTTATATGTATGAGATGATAGGACCTTAAAGTACTGTAGTAACCTTTAAGGTTCAATCAGTCATCTCTATCATTTTGACCTCAAAATTTTATTTTTGTGAGAATGGGGTCATTTACTTGGTTTCTTGATAGGTATTTTATCCATAGAGCCATGTTACACTGTAATCCTTTGTATTGGATGAGAAGATTTGGATCTGGAGACAATACCAGTCATTGGCATGAGGCACAGAAAGAAAGGCTCCTCCATGTCCTTTGTACAACACTTGATAACATAATACTATTTTAAACAGATTTATAAAAAAAACATTTTATAAAAACATGCCAAAGAGCACCAATGTTCATGTATACTCAACTGTATTTTCTGTATTGAAAGAGATCCATGTAATTTGAGATTATAAGACTGTTAATAGCAATAGTCACTCATGTGTTTCTTTCCTTGAAAGCAGAAACTTTGCCTTGGAAATGACCAAGCTGTTGAATGATAGAAATACCAAATAGTGTGCCAACCTCTGACTAATGAGAGATACATTGGTATATACACCAATGCTATCACTGTGCGAGCTTTGGGATCTTGGGACTTAGAGGCAATGGATATTATTTTTGAGACTAAAAATCGGATTGAGGTATTTCAACCTTATAAGAATGTTAATGGTGTGGGACATTATTAAGTGGTATGGAGATATAGGCACAGAGAATGTCACAGAAGTGAGAAAGCAGAGGACTTGAACACATATGGAGA
This sequence comes from Vombatus ursinus, assembly GCF_900497805.2. Lineage (NCBI taxonomy): Eukaryota > Metazoa > Chordata > Mammalia > Diprotodontia > Vombatidae > Vombatus > Vombatus ursinus. Next base: position 2,521,507 of record NW_020954739.1, read on the forward strand.
GGTACTCATGCATGTATAGTATAGTTGAGAAGTGATTTTCTGCTTTTCTATAAAGATTTAGTAGATAGTATTTTTATTACCTTTCATTTTGTTGTTACTCTATGAGCTACTATTAGAGGTAGTCAGAAATATAGGCTAGGAAGAATAAGAGTGGTAGAGAATCAATAATTCACAGGGGAGAATATCCTAAAAGGGAGACCACAGTCAAGACCATGGCCTCAGAGGACTATAAAATGCACAAAGTGTAAGTGAGTAGCAAGATGAATCCCTTGTAATAGGATGTACATTTTAAATTGTATCACTGATACTTGATGGGGAGAGACCCATGGCTAAAATGACTTTGTTAAGATATATCGTATACAAAAGGACAAAAGACATAAAGGGATGAATGAGCACTATATATTGAGACAATATATTTTATGGGAGGAAATCCAGGATACAGATGGGAGGAACAAGGTGGATTCAATTATTATCACTATGCAGATGATTCTCAGATCCTCTTATCCAGCCCTAACCTTTCTCCTTATCTCTAGTCTCCCATCTATAACTGCCAACTAGATATCTTGAACTGGATGTCCCCTTTTTTGGTTAGTTGTTTCAATTATGTCCGACTCTTCCTGACCCCATTAGGAGTTTTCTTGTCAAAGATACTGGAGAACTTTGCCATTTTCTTCTCCAGCTCATTTTACAGATGAGGAAATTGGGGCAAACAGGGATAAGTGACTTGCTCAGGGTCCCACAGTTAGTATGTCTGAGGTTAGATATCTTAAACTCAACATGTCCAATACTGTACTCTTTATTTTCTTCCCTTTATCCAAACCCCCTTTTCTTCTAAACTTCTTTATTACTGTAGACGGCACCACCATCCTCCCAGTTACCATTCCTCACTCTCTTTCATCCCACCCCAATCTATATAAAATCTTTTTGCCAAGTCCTGCCAATTTTAACAATTTTAACATTCTCTTACATACCTCCTCTTCCCTGTGACACTGCCCTCATCCTGGTTCAGGCCCTCATCACCTCACGTCTGTATTATTGCAAGAGGCTGCTGGTTGGTCTACTTGCCACAAGTCTCTCCTCACTCTAGTTCATTCTCGACTCATCTGTGCCAGACTGACCATATCATCTCTAAGTTAAAGTCACAACTAAGTTAAAACAATGGGTTAAGTTCCATGTCC
>NW_020954739.1:2522726-2526598 GCF_900497805.2 Vombatus ursinus
ATGTCCATGCTGGTTGGAGACCAACTAATAGGATATTTTTAGCCATATGTGCCCCTGAAATTCTATATTCTAAGTTCCTGTTGAGCCTGAACATTTTATATTCTGTCTTCTCTAGCCCTATTCATATTTTAATTCCTTTCTGTCTTTGAAATGCTATGCTCAATTTCCCATAGCTTGTCCAGTTCTGACATTCTGCATTCTCAAATCCCTTTTAGCAATAAGTTCCTGAGATTCTCTGAGACACATTCACAACCTTACTTTGTTTGAGACTGACTTTCAAATGAACAGAAAGTGCCCTCTGCCTAGGCACTCACTTGGGTGTTTGGCCTGCATCTTCTCTTCCGTTCTTGAAGGATCAAGCCTTCTCTGGGCCTCTGCTGACAGGTAAGAGTTTCAAATAGATAACTAGCCCAAGCTGTGGGCTCTTAGCTGTGGGCAACCAAACCCGGTGTAGAATCCATATGGCTAGATTCCCAGACAGCTGTTCATTTTCATGACAATAAAGCATTCTCTCTTTCCTTTCATGATATTCATATTTCCTCTTTTGTGGATGGAGAGAGGAGTAAATTGAATTTTTCATTTTAGAAAATAACTCCTTCTCACAGAAATGTAATTGTGATAGCAAAACACAAATGATTCAATATTCCATTGGAGTATTTCCTAGCCTACCTGCTCTTCTTGACAAACATGAGTCTCTATGTCCCTCCACTATGCCTTTGCACTGGCTGTGCACCATGCCTTGAATGTTCTGCTTTCTTACCTCTGCCTGTTGGAATGATTGGTTTCTTTTCAAATTCAGCCTGAGAACTTTTTACATGAAGCTTCTGCTGTTATATCAAACGGCCAGCTCAGTCGGTCATCCCTCTCCTCCTCCAAACCACTTTTCATTTATTTTGATTGATTCTGTAAATGCATACATATGTACATGTCATCTCCACAGTTAGAAGGAAAGTTCCTTGAGATCAAAGACTATTGTACCTTTGTCTTGGATCCCCTGCAATTTTTCTACGTTGCTTGTGACATAATAGCTGCTTAATAAACATTGATTGATGGATTGATTCTGAGTCCCTCCCACTTCTAAATTTGGTTTCTAAAAAAGGTTTCTTTTCCTGATACATTTAACATTTTCTTTTCTAAGTTCTAAAGTTCCTTCCAACATTAACATTCTATGAACTTTGTGTGAGAGTCATCTTGGACTCTTCCATTGTATCTCCCACATTCTAAAGTCCCTCCCAGTTTGAACATTTTATGTTCAAAGAAACTTTTCAGTCAGTCAGTCAGTCAGTCAATGAGCATTTATTACTATGTGCCAGGCACTGTGCTAAGCACTGAAGATACAGTGGAAAGGAACAATTTTTGCTCTCAGGGAGCTTGCACTCTAATGGGAGAGATAACATGCAAACAGCAATGTGCAAACCAGATATGTACAGGATAAATTTGGAGTAGTCTCCATAGAAAGGCACTAAGATTACAGAGGATGGGAAAAGGCTTCCTTTAGAAGATAGGACTTTAGCTGAGCCTTGAAGGGAGCTATGGAAGCTAGGAAGTGGAGGTGAGATTGCAGAGAGTTCCAGGCATAGGGAATAGCCAGTGAAAATGCTTATATTCAGGAAATAGAGGGTTTTATATGAGGAAAAACAGGGAGGTCAGTGTCACTAGATTTCAGAGTACCTGGAGAGCTGTAAGAGGTAGCAAGCTGGGAAAGGTAGAAAGGGTTCAAATTATGAAGGGTTTTACAAGCCAAGCAGCAGATTTTACATTTGATCTCAAAGCCAATTGAGAACCACTTGAATAGAGGAGTGATGTGGTCAGACCTGTACCTTAGAAAGATCAATTTGACAGCTGAGTGAAGGATGAATTGGAGAAAGTGAGGAGAGACTTTAGACAAAGAAACTAACCAGCATTCTATTTTCAGTCCTATGCAGCTCTGACATTCTATGTTCTAAGTTTCCTTTGAGCTTAAATATGTTATATTCTAAAATCTCTAGCCCCATTCATAATTTAACTCCTTTCTTTGAAACCCAACATTCTATGTTCTAACAGACCTTCCAGTTCTGACATTCTGCATTCTCAAATCTCTTTTACCAATGTTTCTGAGATTCTTTGAGATACATTCACAACATTGCTTTGTGTGAGACTGACCTTCAAATGAACAAAAAGTGCCCCCTGCTTATGCACTTACTTGGGTGTTCGGCCAGGATCTTCGCTTCTGTTCTTGAAGGGTCAAGCTGTTGCCTTCCCTGGGTCCCTACTGACAGATAAGTTTCAAGTAGGTAACTAGCCCAAGCTGTAGGGTCTCCTCAAAGCAAGAGGGCTTGAGGCTTTGACTGAAGTGATGTGCATGAGAGCAGCAGTCTATTCTGTTCCCTAGAAATGATGTGTAGGGATCATTATAAGTACTTTACAGGGAGGCCCTGGACCCAGGGCTCCAATTCCCTGAGCCCCTTGTTAGAGACAAACACTAAGTAATTGTCTGTCCTTCACTCTACTCTGGGCTCTGCTTCCTTTGGGGAAGAAGTTGACCTAAGTTTTAAAATTTATTTTCACCACACTGCTCTCCCAGCATCATTGAGAGCTCCTTGTGTTTCTAATTCCCCTCCAGGAAAGGGATTTTAGATCTTGGAGCACAGAAAGTTGAAAGTGATACAGGTCTTAACACAGAGAGCATAAGACATAGTTGGTGGGAAGGACCTTAAGACATAAAATGTATGCAACTTCCATGTGGGAATCTCATTTGAGGCACAGCATCACATGATCACAGATTTAGAACTGGAAGGGGTCTCAGAGACCATCCACTTAGTCCAAATTACTCATTTCAGAATTGAAGAAACTGAATTTCAGGTTAAGCGATGTGCCCAAGGTCAAACAGATGTGCCCCAGAAAGAGCCTTTTAAACCGTGCTATCCAATTTCAGGATCAGTGACCTTCGCCCTGAATATCGCTGTCTCCCCAAGTCTTGTGCAAGGACCACTAAGAGCCTGGTTGCACTTTGGTCTTTTTACTTTTGCAATTCATTCCTCTCACCCAGAAAAACTGGGAGTTTCATTATTTAACAACACCCCTACTCAAATGTAGTGACCAGCTTCCCTTCTCAGGGCACAGATTCAGAGCTGAAAATGCAGGCTGATATGATCATAGATCTAGTGTTGAAAGGAGTGTTAGTGATTAGTTTACAACTGAGGAAACTGAGCCCTAGAGAAATTAAAGGAATTTCCTAAGGTCACATAGCTCACAAGTATAATAGTTAGGTTTCAAACCCTGCTCCTCTGAGTCTAATTCCTGGGTACTTAGAAAACATATCAGAGTTTGTAAAATATAAAAGTATCAGTAACTAGTAACTTCCTCCCAGAGGCCTGTCCAATCTCATTTACCTATAGAATACTTCTTGACATTGGTGCTCTCCTTCATGGCTTCTTACTCTCTCTGCACAGCATTGATTTCTAATATTTCTATTATGATTATTGTAGTATTCCTAATTTCCCAGAAGGTGGCCAGAGTTCTCTTTCTCAGGGGACCAGCTATTTGTATCCAAATTCAGCACAGCTGAAAACTGAAAATGTAGCTCTTCTTTCTTTGTTTTTCTTTCTGTCTTATTCTTCCTTCCTTCTTTCCTTCCTTCCTTCCTTCCTTCCTTCCTTCCTTCCTTCCTTCCTTCCTTCCTTCCTTCCTTCCTTCCTTCCTTTCTTTCTTTCTTTCTTTCTTTCTTTCTTTCTTTCTTTCTTTCTCTTTCTTTTTTATTTATTTCTTTCTTTCCTTCCTTTCTTTCTTCTTTCTTTCCTCCTCCTCCTCCTTCTTTTCCTCANTTTATTTCTTTCTTTCTTTCCTTCCTTTCTTTCTTCTTTCTTTCCTCCTCCTCCTCCTTCTTTTCCTCA
>NW_020954739.1:2526630-2528681 GCF_900497805.2 Vombatus ursinus
TTTCTTCTTCTTCCTCCTCATTGATTTTATTTCTTTTCATTAATAAGTGTTTGTTTTCTTTCATACTCTCTAAAAACTCCACAAAACACTATTGCTTCATATACAAAAACAAATATACATTCTCATGTCCTAAAAGATATGTCTTATTTTGCATTTTGAGTACATTTTTTTTGACAGGAAGTGAGTAGGTAGCCTGGTTCATCATTTGTCTTCTGGAATCATTGTTAGTCATTGTGATAAGTAGAGATCTTAGCTATTTCAAAACTGTTTTTTTTTTACAACGTTGTCATTATTATCTGAAGTGCTTTCCTAGATTTTCTCACTTCATTTTGCATTAATTCATTGTAGGATACTGTCTACTCCTGTGAAACAACTAAAGAACACTACTGTCAGGGACCTGGTATAAGAGGTTGTTTTGCTCCCAGATATATAATAAAATAGCATCTTAAGGATGGTGGTGTATGTGAAGCAGATATTGACCAGGGACAAACTTATGAGGAAGAAGTAGGTGAGTGTGTGAAGGCGGGAGTTAGTCCTAATTGCTAGTATGTTAAGCAGGTTACCCACCCCTATCATCAGGTACATAAGCAGAAAGAAAAAGAACAAGAGCCTCTTCTGCTCTGGCTGGTGTGAAAAGCTCAAGAGAATGAACTTGGAGACCACTGACTAATCTCCCCTTCCAATAGATCTATTAAAAAGCACATGTGGAAAGGAGATGAGACAAAAATTTAAGAGAGTCCATTCATATGGGTGTGGGAGAGTCTGGAGAAAGGGAGAGAATTTGGAACTCAAAATAAAAAAAAATGAATTTTATAAAATAAAATTAAACAAACACACACACACACACACACACACACACAAAGAGAATGTTGCCTCCACTCATATGCATAGTAGTGGAGCTTGTCTTCAAGTGCAATGTAAGTGGATAGCCCAGCATTCTAATCTTGGACCATCTTTTTTTTTTTGGTTAGGCAATGGGGTTAAGCTACTTGCCCAGGGTCACACAGCTAGTAAGGTTGTGTCTGAGGTCAGATTTGAACTCAGGCCCTCTTGACTCCAAGGCCAGTGCTCTATCCACTGTGCCACCTAGCTGTCCCAATCTTGGACCATCTTGATGGTGACGGCTCTATGCCAAGAAACAGGGTAACCTTGGACCTTCTTGACAGAGATGGGCTTATGCTAAGAAACAGGGTAGGACATATTTTATATATCAGGTTAAAAAGTCAGGAAAGGCCAATGTGTGGTGGTTATGGTAGCCAGGAAATTAATACAGGGAATTAAAACTATGTCACAAACCAAAGTTACAAGATGGATCCCAGGTTAAAAAATAGAGCCCAAGAAATATTAAAAAAATCACCGAGTCATGCATATTTCTACTAGATAAATCTGCCCCTGCAGACTTCTTACTCAGAACTTCCTTCTGCCTCTGTGGTCTCTTCTAATTGGTGAAGTACTCCTGGAAATTGGAGTTGAAGTTTATGTCTCAAACTTGAGTTTACAGACTTCAGCAGGATGAGGAACCTGCATGCTTCAAGCAAACAGTGCCAGGAAGTTCAAGATAAAGTCTGGGAAAGAGTTTTTCTTAGCACAATGGTAGCAAGACACCTGAGCAAGAAATTCTCTTATTTGCACTTCAATGTCTTTTTTTTTTTTTGGATGGGGTCTTCTTCGAAAGCTAGCATTTCTAGCACTATACTGAATAGTAATGGTGATAATGGACATCTTTGCTTTATCTTTGATAAATCTCTAGCTTATCCCCATTACAGATAATGCTTATTCTTGGTTTTAGATTGATACTACTTATTTTAACAAAAGCTCCATTTATTCCTCTACTTTCTAGTGTTTTCTATATCTATTAATGTAATAATTTAGTTTTGATTGTTTTTGTTATTTTATATGGTTAATATAGATTTGATAGTTTTCCTAATATTGAACTATTCCTGTATTCCTGGCATAAATCAAGCCTGGTTATAGAGGATGTCTCAGTCACAAAGATAGCCCTGGTTTTCTGGTGAGGATCATCTTCAAGGCTCCTTTCATGTCCTTGTTCC